>NC_048573.1:40933008-40940508 GCF_013265735.2 Oncorhynchus mykiss
TTGACCTTGCATGGATTGACTACTTGACCTTGCATGGATTGACTACTTGACCTTGCATGGATTGACTACTTGACCTTGCAAATAAACAAGGAACAACCACTCAATCCAGAGAGTTAGACCTTACTTGACACAATGTACTGAGCACACCACATACAAAGGGAAAGACAGCAGCCTGTTGCTCCCTGGGGGCGGTGACTCACCGATGTTGGGGGCAACCAGGGCCACTGGGTTCAGGTAGGTGAGCTTCATGTTCTGGGCCAGCGTCTGGGCATACTGCTCCAGCAGGTCAGCCAGCCCCCCTGCCCCTCCCTGGACCTGGCTCTGGGCCCGCCACAACCCTGCACTGTCTGGACCCAGCACCGCACTGCAGCCCCGCAGAAGATTCTGGAGACAGGGGGGGGGGGGGGGGGGGGGGAGTTTGAGATAAAGGGAGAAAAAAGGCGAAGTAGACCATGTTAATTGCACAGTTGGTGAGGTGGAGACACATCATATGAGAGTAGATCAGATTCAGATCCTAAAACACACACACACACAGAGACAGACAGACAGACAGACAGACCAATAAAACTAAATTTTCCAAACTCGACTGACGTGCTTTACGGGCACGTTGCCGGGCAACCCTTACCTCGTTGAAGTGTGCGTCCTGGGTGGCGGTCAGGCCGAAGCCTGTCTGCAGACTCTCAAAGGTCAACAGGCGGGACAGTAGCCGCTCTGCAATCTGAATGTCATTGCCATAGAGACGTGGTGTGGCTTCAGTGACATCACGGAGCTGGTGGGCCAGTTTCTTCTCGATAATGGTGCTGAGCTCTGTCTCGTTCCGCTCCACCGACTCCAGCTACACACACACACACACACACACACACACACACTTTATTAGACACCATTCCATCATTTACAGTTCCGATCAGTATTAGCAATTGGGTAGCAGAGTATTTGTACCGCTGCATTGAGCTCCACAAAGGGAGGAGAGGTACAGTTGTAGAGATCCGGCTCCAGCCAGCCCCTTTCCACATCACAGTGTCTGACAGCAGCACCTGGAGAGAACAGACACAGTCAGATACTGTACATACTGATACCTGTATAACAGATCCACAACACTAAAAAACAACAGTGGGTGGGGGTACTTTCAAACACTATACTAGCTTTCAAAGGAATGGGGTGTCCCACTCTCTCATCTTTCCTTCTTTCCTTCTTTGGAAGACTCAGGAATGATACTATCTACAGATATCCAGTTAACTACAGTGAATGTGGAGAAGGTTGAGGGACTGACCCACAGATCCTTTAGGACAAGGTACGGCTGCTGGCAGGTTGAACTTAGTCCTGGGCCACCAGATCCCCTGGGTGATGCTCTTAGGACAGCCGTCATAAATGACTAACACAGAGAGAGGGGGGGGGGGGGGGGGGCAAACAGAGTGTTAGTATACTCAATATCATCGAGAGGAATAAGGGAATCCGAGAACCAGGAAGCACAGAGAAGATGTGAGAGGAGACATGGGAGGAAGAGAGAGAGAGAGGATCACAGGTAAGGAGGAGAGGAAACGCTCTGTCTTACCATCGCAGCCCGTCTGTGTGACCTCGGCAAAGGGGTTGTCGCACATGTTGCACTGTCGACCAATCACGCCAGCCCGACACGGGCACTGGCCACTCTCTGGGTCACATGACCGGGAGAAGGAGCCCACAGGGTAGCAGTCACACGGCAGGCAGGATTCACTGCCTCGTGGGCGGTAGTGGAACTCCTGACACACACACACAGATATATATACACAGAGAGACAGACAGACAGACACACACACACACACACACAAATATATACACACAGAGAGACAGACACACACACATATATATATACACAGAGAGACAGACAGACACACACACACACACACACACACACACAAATATATACACACAGAGAGACAGACACACACACAGATATATATACACACAGAGAGACAGACACACACACACACAGATATATATACACACAGAGAGACAGACACACACACACACACACATATATATATATACACAAAGAGACAGACAGACACACACACACACACAGACAGATAGATAGACACACCGACACACAGACAGAGACACACACATAAAGACACACACACACACACACAAAGAGATAGACACACACAGACGGAGATAGAGACAAACAGGCCACAGATACGCACAGACACACACATTCAGACCAAAGACAAGCACATCCAAATGGACACAAAGGACAGACAAAGCAAAGTCACAGACATATACAGGCATAGACATTTACATAGATATTTACATATTCATTTACATAAACATTTACATACACATTTACATAGACCACAGACAGACAAACACAGAAACGCACAAACATACACACACATTTGTATCACACAGAAAAGAGAGAAAGAGGGAGACACACAGAGACGTGGGACAGACAAACACAAAAAAAGACAGATAAAAATATTGTCAGGCGAGCATTTCGGAATACCAGCACGTAAGCACGTACAATTGCGTAAAAGAGCAATTCATCACTTGAATTATGTGAAGAAAAACACATGGAAAACTACAGTTAAAGACAGGGTACTACTGAACGTCAACGACACGTGCTTCTCTCCTGTTCTTGAGAAAGGATGTAAGATGGGCTCGCTGTGGGGAGGGGGTATGATGGATAAGGGGGTGTCTGTTGGCGTTAAGAGTGTTAAAGGCTAATGGGGTGCGTTCAGATTAACAAGAGGAAGCTGCTGATGAGGCCTCTTAAAATAGTGCTTGTTTGACAACATCGTCGGCTTAGAGCTAGGATCAGTATCAAGGATTAGAGATTAAGGTCACGAACAGGGATTACGGGTTAGGCCGGGGTTACAGCTCAGAGTTGATTAGAAAACAATAGGTAAGGCCGATGACAGGACTGCCGGGGCATGTAAGAGCATGGATCAGTGCCTGGGGGGGGGGGGGTTACGATATGAGTTGATTATCAGTACGAGTAGTTACTGCTGATATGAGCGAGTGTGTGTGCCACAGCGAGCAAGTCACCTTGCAGTGGCATTGGCCGCTGGTCTTGTTGCAGTCGGGGTCCAATCCTTTACTGGCGTCACAGTGGCAGGGCCCACATGTTGGAGAGCCCCACCAACCACGTGGACATTGGTGGTCAATCCTATACACACACACCGCACACACGCACAAACACACATACAGTAAAACACACAAACACACAGTGAAACACACACACATGCAGTCAAAAAAAATTTATTTTCCTGTGTTTTGTATAGATATTGAACAAAAATATAAATGCAACATGTAAAGTGTTGGTTTCATGAGCTGAAATAAAAGATCCCAGAAATGTTCCATTCGCACAAAAAGCTTATTTCTCAAAAACTGTTGTGCACAAATGTGTTTACATCCCTGTGAGTGAGCATTTATACTTTGCCACGATAATCCATCCACCTGACAGGTGTGGCATATCAAGAAGCTGATTAAACAGCATGATCATTACACAGGTGCACATTGTGCTGGGGACAATAAAAGGCCACTCTAAAATGTCCAGGACCTCCACATCCGGCTTCTTCAACTGCGGAATCTTCTGAGACCAGCCACCCGGACAGCTGATGAAACTGAGGACTACTTCTGTCTGTAACAATGCCCTTTTGTTGGAAAAAACTAATTCTGATCGGCTGGGCATGGCTCGCCTGTGGGTGGGAGCCCATGGCTGCGCCCCTGCCCAGTCATGTGAAATCCATAGATTAGGACCTAATGAAATCATTTCAATTGACTGATTTCCTTGTATGAACTGTAACTCAGTAGAAGAGTTCAACTTGTTGCATGTTGCGTTTATATCAGTGAAAGAGCTGTTTGAAAAGCGCCTGGAATTTCAGCCTGTTTTGATCAGACAGGGTTTTGGCCTGTCTGGTGACATCACCATGCGGTAAATTAGTCAATAGACCAATAAGAAAGAGAGTTCCTAACCTCTCTGCCAATAACAGTCCGTTTTCCGTTTCCCCTCCCCACTCAGGCCACTCCCAGACAGTCCTAGCAAAATTCTTATTTGAGAAATTGCTCTTCGCTAAAAGAAGTTATTTTGGTTTCTTTTTAATAACCATTTGAATTGACAACAGTCACAATGAGATACTTAAACGGTTAATATTGGATATTGCGACAAAACAGCTGCATTGGGCCTTTAAAAGTGTCAGTTCTTTTCAGTCTGCTATACAGGCCACAGTGTACATCCCAGAGCACATCACAGTACCTGGATCAAAGGGAATGGGGCAGAGGAAAGATTTGACACCGAAAGCTGGGAGGGATTTCACATGGGGGCGGGGGGGGTGATGCCCGGGTCACAGATATATACACTGTGTTTTATCATCACAGATAAACGTAAGTCTTCTCTTATCCTCTCCTGTGGATTAGGGCATATGTGTGTGGGGGGGGGGGGGGGGGGGGGGGGGGCGGACAACAAACGCCACTTTGACAGAGCAGAGCACCGCCGAACACTGCTTCAGCCTCAGGCTCTGCTGCGGTGTACCGTTGCGAACATTAGAAACACAGAGAGGCATTTGGAGTTCGGTCATACTGCCGGGCCTCCGTCACTGAACGTCTCCACAAGTCACAGGTGTATAATACTACGTTAACAGCTAGTTGATTTATAGTTGATGTGAGGTTGACTCACTGACCTGTGCTGACATTACCGGCCGTTGGGGTTGATCTACAGTTGCCCCATGGTTGATGAATAGTTGCTGTAGTATGGTTGATCTATAGTTGTATGTACGGTTGACAGACTGACCTGTGCTGACAATACTGTCCGTAGTGGTTGTCTCCACAGTCGCAGATGTATCCGTGGGATGAGCTGGGCTTCCTGTGGCACTGGGCATTGTTCTCACATGGGTTCAGCTGGCACGCGTCTTTGCAGCCCTTACCATAGAAACCTACCACACACACACACACACACACACACACACACAGTCATTACCATGGGAACACACACACAGGCGTTATAAACCTAGAACACACCCACATCTTAATACAAAAAAAACAGTCCTTTGAAAAGAACCATTGAAGCCTAAAACAGGCAGAAAGCTCTGGACATTCGTGCATTTATGGATTGTACACGCAACAATGGCTTTCACACAAAACAGACATAGCGTTTACAGACCATAGCCCTCGCTATAGAAACCTATAGAAAACCAACAGCAGAACCACAGAGCCATACATACAGCCCACAAAATCCATGGTGTTTCACTGTTTGTTTTCTAGGCACTGATATTTCTGACGATATCAGTGCATCAAGGAAGTCAATATTAAGCGGCCATCGTCCCAATAGAGCTCTTCTGACACCATTTTTTTTGTACACCAGATAGAAGAGCGGAAAAGAATCTCCCCATAGAACCAGGTGAGTGCTTCTTCAAAAATAAGTCCCTGGCAAAGACTCCTGCGCCTATTACACCACGTCCTTGAACTCGACCATGTAAGGATAAGACCATGTAAGAAACGGACAAAAGACGAAGACGTTGGCCTTGGTCAACGTGCACACAATGACACTGTCCTGGCGGCGGGAAGCTACTGGAGTCTTAAAGCCTGCATTTTGGGAAATGGTTCACGTGTTCTCTGACTACGGAGGTGTAGCTTTTACCCCAGCCATCACAGTGGCTCTAGGTCGATACAACTGAATCTGTCGAAAGAAACACATTTTTATTGCGCCTAATTATCCTGTGCATGGTAACACGGAAACAGGCAAACACACACACACACATTCACACACACTAGCCGCCTCACACAGCACCACGCTGACAGCAGATGTCCTTGTGTCAGTGCCCTGTGTGTGTGTGTGTGTGTGAGTGAGCGTGTGCGTGTGCGTGTGTGTGTGTGTGAGTGAGTGCGCGTGCGTGCGTGCGTGTGTGTGTGTGAGCGTGTGTGTGTGTGTGTGTGCGTGAGTGAGCGTGTGCGTGTACGTGTGTGTGAGTGAGTGAGTGAGTGCGCGTGCATGCGTGCGTGCGTGCGTGCGTGTGTGTGTGAGCGTATGTGTGTGTGTGTGTGTGAGTGAGCGTGTGCGTGTGCGTGTGTGTGAGTGAGTGAGTGAGTGGGTGCGCGTGCATGCATGCGTGCGTGCGTGCGTGTGTGTGTGAGCGTGTGTGCGTGTGTGCGTGCGTGTGTGTGTCTGTATAGTACATAGCGTGTGAACAGTGCTGTAAATGTTCTGAGCCGGAGGCATTGAGCTAATTCAACAGGCGTTGCAGTGCCACCGTACTGCCGTCACACTGGCTCACAGCCAAAGATGAGAGGGAATTATTCAGAGCACCTCTGGTATGATAAAACTTTGATTTGTCTTCCCTGACACCCATTGGCCTGTTTGGATCTTTAATGCTCATTTGGCTAATGAAAGCCATCGCTGCGGTACGTATCCACAGCAGCGCCGTCTCAGCCATCTCCGACAAACCCACTTGCGTGTGCACTGTGTTTGACTATATCTCTTTGTTGCCACACTGCACAAACAGGGAGGGGTCGTTTGTGTTGGATGGCGCTGAAGGGATTTCTGAGCTTCTCCATTTCCTCCCCCCCCCACGGCGCTCATTGCTTCCTCTCTCACTCTCTCCCTCTCTTGTTCTCCCACCCCCCCCCCCCCCGCTCTTTCTTCATCACACCTTCTAGCAAATGTTCTTTCCCTTTTAAGTCGTCTCACTTTGTAGTTTTGTACAATTTGCCGACAGAGGGATTAAATGAGGTCCTTTCACAAATGCCAAATGCCTGCACAGACACAGACTCCACAGGCTCACAAACTCCCTCTTGAAGTATCTTACCTGGTTCGCAGAGACAGGTGTGGCGTTCCCAATCATCACTACAGCGGCTGTAGGGCGGGCAGGGGGAGGAGACACAGGGGTTGCCAACGCTACAGCCCGTCTCCACTTTGACAGCCTTGGAGGGGCGGGGCAGGAGCGGGGCGTCCGGTCGTACCCCCAAACGAACCCCCTGACAACACAGACGAAATGGGTGTCAAACAGAATCTTGTAAGAGCATAGACCATTATACCATACATGCTAACACAAAAAGTCTATAAGAGTCCCAAAAATAATTCTGGACAGTGGTTAAGATACCTGGACGCAGCCCCGTATCCCATTCTGCACCTCCCCCGAGCCCAGGACTCCGCCTACATGAAGGTGTTTCACCTTCAGCCCATGGATCTCATTCCCCACTATCACTGTGCCCTGGGAGACAGGGAAGAGAGAGAGATAAATAGAGAGGGAGAGAGAGAGAGAGAGAGAGAGGGAGACAGTGAGAGAGAGAGAGTGAGAGAGAGAGAGAGAGAGAGAGAGAGAGAGAGACAGTGAGAGAGAGAGAGTGAGAGAGAGAGAGAGAGAGAGTGATGAAGATAAAGAGGGGGAGAGAGAGAGAGAGAGAGAGAGAGAGAGATGAGAGAGAGAGGGATGAGAGAGGGATGAGAGAGAGAGGGAGAGAGAGAGAGAGAGAGAGAGAGAGAGAGAGAGAGAGGGAGAGAGAGAGAGAGAGAGAGAGAGAGAGAGAGGG
>NC_048573.1:40948008-40950508 GCF_013265735.2 Oncorhynchus mykiss
CGGAACATGACAAAGGACTTGGGGGGGAAGGAGCGTGCGGGGACAGTGCAGTAGGGCCGCTCGCACCCTCCTGCGGGGCACTCACAGCGGAACCCCCCTCCAGACAGCTCCCTGCACGTCCCCCCATTCCGACACACCCCAGGGACACAGCGACCCTGACGCCTGTCCCACTCACACCGCTCGCCTGGGAAGGAGAGGGGGACACAGGTTACTATACATACAGACCATACACACAATACTGTACACTACAGCCCCAATCAATGCAAATACAGAAACCTAAAGTATGCGTGGTCCACATTGTAGCCCAACTATATGGACCATACAACAGGCATAAAACCAGAAACAAAGGACAATAAGCACAAATACAACCTAATACGTCCATGAACAGAACCAGCGAATACAACATCCCAGCTAGAGCCATAGACTGCTCCAGCCGTTCTCACTGACAATGAGCTGGTGCATGAACACAGTGTGGGGATGAGCTGCCTTCAACTGCAGACACACTGCTCCTCCAAGCCTGCTGAGGTCCATGGAGACATGCTGATCATGTTAAACCTGCAGGCCTTTTGTACGGGCGGGCCTGATGTTGTCTCGGGGTTGGCACAGTGTTTGTGTTCAGCGTCGAGGCTCTACTGGGGTGAATGCAGCCACCGGCACTGGTTTAAAAAAAACAACCACTAGCCAGACAATTGTGCTTTGTGGCCGAGACTGCAGAGTGCCCTGTATGTTTCCTCACGCACGAATGGACACGCGCACAAACTGACTGACTGCACCCCCCGGTATGATGGGTAAGGCGTTAAAACAAGGGTTCTGCGCATAAAAGCATCAAGAGTTTAAACGGCTTTCACCCCTCTTTCCTCCCTCCCCCCCTCCTCCCTCGTTTCTATTCCCCCGGACCCCCAGGCAGCAGCACTCACTGCCAGCTGGTCCTGCCAAACACACACCAACACTACAAATCACCCCCAGGACACACACACACACACACACACCACCACCACCAAATTACATTATGTTTCTCTCGATCTTTCTCACACATGCACGCTCACACACACACACACACACACACACACGCACACACACACGCAAGCACACACACACTGATTTATTAATATTAAAATAAATAAACAGACATTAATAACCATTAATTATTTGTCTGGTGAGACAGACAGACAGACAGACAGACAGACCAGTGCTAAGATCGGCTCTTTCATCCACCCCGGCAAAGAAGGGAAGATTATTTTCACTTTGCTGACCCTCCTATCATTCTCTACTATACAAATCTGCACTCACTCAACACACTGACGGCCCACTCAGAGAAAGATAGGGAGCAGAGATCAGCTCCTACATTCATGTTCTCCACAGACGTACACGGATAAAGAGCAATTACTGTACAATTGCTCTCCCTAAGGTGAAAATATTGCACTTACGCTCTCCATTCTATCGGTGCCTCTCTAACTCGCTTTTCCACGGAAAAACTGAGCACTATTTCTGCTCTCCTCCCCCCTCTCCTCTCCCTATTTTCTTCTCCCCACGCCCCAGTCCATCCTGACTTCCCCTCTTCCTCCCTCGTTCCCTCATCCCTATTCCTGCACATCCGTAAAACAATCTTCCTATTGGCATCGATCCGTTTCTCCCGAGCTCTACTTTGAATCTCCCCCCCTGTGTTCTATTCCTCGCATTCTCTCTGTATATCTACTTTTCTCTCTCTCTCTCCAACTAATGCATTCACACCCCTTCCTTCACAGGATGTTTTATTCATCAAAGCGGTCGCTCCCCCTACGGCTCCTCAACCTACCCCTTCTTTTGCTACCACACATGGTACACAGAGGCAGTCTCTCTCTCTCTCTCTACCTCCGTCCTTCTGTCTCCCTCTACCTCCTTCCCTCTCACTTTCTCCCTGTCTCTCTCTGCCTCCCCCCCATCCATTTCTCTACCTCCTTCCCTACTCTCTCTCTCTACATCCTTCTTTCTCTCTCTGCCTCCTTACCTCTCTCTTTCCCTCTCAACACCCTACCCCTTCTCTCCCTTTCTCTGCCTGGCTCCGCTCTCTCTGCCTCCTTACCTCTCTCTTTCCCTCTCAACACCCTACCCCTTCTCTCCCTTTCTCTGCCTGGCTCCGCTCTCTCTGCCTCCTTACCTCTCTCTTTCCCTCTCAACACCCTACCCCTTCTCTCCCTTTCTCTGCCTGGCTCCGCTCTCTCTGCCTCCTTACCTCTCTCTTTCCCTCTCAACACCCTACCCCTTCTCTCCCTTTCTCTGCCTGGCTCCGCTCTCTCTGCCTCAGATGCCCTTTCTCCTTCTTCCTATCTTACCTCCTCTCCCTGCCTTTATGTCCTCGTGTTACTCCTCTCCCTCTCTCCTTTATCGCTCTCTACCCCAAGTAGATCCTGTCCTTCCTCCCTATCTTTTATTAGTTCCCTGGACATCTTTCACTCTCTCAATATTAAATGCCTGTGTTAGTTGTCTGCAGTCCTTTGAAAACAACTCAGCGACTCTTCAT
>NC_048573.1:40955508-41008008 GCF_013265735.2 Oncorhynchus mykiss
ACAGCCTCCAAGATCTAAGCAATGCTTCCCTTCCTAAAGCTCAGCTGGAAAAAGCAAGCTTCCTGCTGCCTATATCAGTAACTGCAGTCATATCAGGGGTTGGCCTTTTCAAATGGATGGAAATGATTACGAGTTAACAACATCACGTGTAGCGCAAACAGTCACCTAGAAAGAAACACACACAACAACCATAGAAAGGCACACATCCATAGCCTGCATGCATTCACACTCTTGCACGTGTGAACACACACACATTACAGGCAGTGGTCTGACATGATTTCCGCGCTCTGTTTGTTTTAAAAGCCCTTCTCCCCCTGAGGTCTGAACACTCATTACTCTCAGTGCAGAACGGAATAAGCCACACAGTTAAAAGGGCTCTCTCTCTCTGCAGGCTTACACTGCATCTTTACGATACATTAAACCACACTCACACACACACACACAAACACAGACGTACGGATGCACACACACACATCCACACTTACACAAAAACATACACACACACACACACACACACACATTACTCTACCATATTAACAAACACACATAAGGCATAAGCATAAAAATGCATTGTACTTATACAGATGCTTAAAGTCTCAATGATCTAAACTACACATTATCCTCCTTATTCCTACCCAGATGTACAGATCTATCTACCGGGTCACATGGAAGGTACACTACATGGCCAAAACTATGTGGACGCCTGCTTGTCGAACATCGCGTTCCAAAATCATAGGCATTAACATGGAATTGGTCCCTCTTCTGGGAAGGCTTTCCACTAGATGTTGTCACATTGTTGCGGGGACTTCCATTCAGCCACAAGAGCATTAGTTACGTCGGGCACTGGTGTCTGGCGATTAGGCCTGTCTCGCAGTCGGTGTTCCAATTCCTCCCAAAGGTGTTTGTGAGGTTGAGGTCAGGGCTCTGTGCAGGCCAGTCAAGTTCTTCCACACCGATCTCGACAAACCATTACTGTTCGAACCTCGCTTTGTGCATGGAGACACTGTCATGCTGAAACAGGAAAGGGCCTTCCCCAAACTGTTGCCACAAAGTTGGAAGCACAGAATTGTCTAGAATGTCAGCATTAAGATTTCCCTTCACTGGAACAAAGGGGCCTAGCTTGAACCATGAAAAACAGCCCCAGACCATTATTCCACCTCCACCAAACTTTAGAGTTGGAACTATGCATTCGGGTAGGTAGTGTTCTTCTGGCATCCGGCAAACCCAGATTTGTTATTTGGACTGCCAGATGGTGAAGCGTGATTCATCACTCCTCTTTCCACTGCTCCAGAGTCCAATTGTGGTAAGCTTTACACCACTCCAGTCGATGCTTGGCATAGCTCATGGTGATCTTCGGCTTATGTGCGGCTGCTCAGCTATGGAAACCCATTTCATGAAGCTCCCAACAAACAGTTCTTGTGCTGACGTTGCTTCCAGAGTCAGTTTGGAACTCAGTAGCGAATGTTGCAACCGAGGACAGACCGTTTTTACACGTTCCGCGCTTCAGCACTCGGCGGTCCTGTTCTGTGAGCTTTTGTGGCCTACCTACTACGCCGTTGTTGCTCCTAGACGATACCAGCAGAAAGGGCAGACATTTTACGAACTGACTTGTTGGAAAGGTGGCATCCTATGACGGTGCCAAGTTGAGAGTCACTGAGATTTTCAGTAAGGTCATTCTACTGCAAATGTTTGTCTATGGAGACTACATGGCTGTGTTCTCAATGTTATACCTTTTATACACAGCAACGGGTGTGGCTAAAAGAGCCAAATCCACTAATTTGAAGGGGTGTCCACATACTTTTGTGTACATTGTGTAGTTGACAACTACTGTATGTACAGTATATAATGACAAATGACTCATTGACTATACTGTACTTACACAGACAAACACACACACACACACAAAATATGCCTGAACACTCCCTACAGGATGTATTTATGTGTGTTGAATAAGTAAAGGATGATGCTGACAGAGGAAAGAGAGGGGGGTATTGAACCCTCCTGTCTCTTGTGTTTAATAAAGGACATTACAGATAGATTATATAACGGGGAAGTCCTAGAACTGGAGCAGGAAGAGAAAGGTCTCTTTACGGACACTGTCAACTGTGTGAACTCTTGCCATCCCATGCATGACCAGTCAAGAACACAATTATGTAAGTTGGACGGAAAAACAAAAGTGTACCGCGCACATTTGAAAACCCCCTAGAGTCAGTCTAAGTAACATGATAAAAAATGATCCCCATCAAACTCCGTCAGTTTAAGCTAGAAATATCTGTCGTTTAGCATTGAATGAGTCTCAATCCACCGCATCCACCTGTGTTACACTTCCGCATCTGAGGTGAAAGGTGGCAGAGCTAGAGCGGTGTTTGTCAGACCATGAGACATCCCCGAAAAATCGGTTTTCTCACTAAAAAGTCTGTAGCGTCCGAAACGGTTTGAAATTCTAGCGATCATAACCACTCCATGGGGGAAAAGTGTTCGGGGACTGTGCCTCGCATGTCTACCTCATTTCTACCGGCATGTCACCTGTGCAACTATAAGAGAAAATACTCTAGATCACCTTTACTCCACACACAGAGAGGCATTCAAAGCTCTCCCTCGCTCTCCATTTGGCAAATCGGAACATAATTATATCCTCCTGATTTCTGCTTACATCACAAACTCAAACAGGAAGTACCCGTGACACTCCCAATACGGAAGTGGTCCGATGAATTGGATGCAAAGCTACGAGACTGTTTCGCTAGCACAGACTGGAACATGTTCCGGGATTCATCCAATGGCATTGAGGAGTTGATCACATCTCCGGCTTCATTAATAAGTGCATCGACAACGTCGTCCCCACAGTGACATACGTACGTACGTACACATCCCAACCAGAAGCAAGGATTACAGGCAACATTACAGGCTAGAGCTGCCACTTTCAATGGGAGGGACACTAACCCGGACCCTTATAAGAAATCCTGCTACGCCCTCTGACGTCATCAAACAGGACTAAGATCGAATCCTACAACAATGGTTCTGAAACTCGTTGGATGTGGTAGGGCTTGGACAAAAGGAACACCTGCGTGAGAATGCTGACTACAGCTCAGCGTTCAACACCATAGTGCCCTCCAAGCTCGTCACTCAGTTAAGGTCCCTGGGACTGAACACCTCCCTCTGCAACTGGATCCTGGACTTCCTGACGGGCCGCCCCCAGGTGGTGAGGCTAGGCAACACATTTGCCACGATGACCCTCAACACTGGCGGCCCCTCAGGGTTGCATGCTTAGTCCCCTCCTGTATTCCCTGTTCACCCACGACTGTGTGGCTGCGAAGAACTTCAAAACATTCATAAAGTTTGCCGACTGTCACACCCTGACCATAGTTTTCTTTGTATGTTCTATGTTTTGTTTGGTCAGGGTGTGATCTGAGTGGGCATTCTATGTTGGATGTCTTGTTCGTCTGTTTCTGTGTTTGGGCCTGATATGGTTCTCAATCAGAGGCAGGTGTTAGTCATTGTCTCTGATTGGGAGCCATATTTAGGTAGCCTGTTTGGTGTTGGGGTTTGTGGGTGATTGTTCCTGTCTTTGTGTTTGTTACACCAGATAGGGCTGTTTTCGTTTTTTTTTTCACGGTTTCTTGTTTTTTGTATATTGTTCTATTTTTCATCTTTATTAAAGATGTATAACAATAACCACGCTGTGTTTTGGTCCGCCTCTCCTTCAACAGAAGAATCCCGTTACACCGACAGACAACGGTGGTAGGCCTGATAACCGACAACAATGAGACAACCTATAGGGAGGTCAGTAAAACAAATGAGCTTATTGTGGACTACAGGAAATGGGTTGCCGAACACATCCCCATTCACATCGATAGGGCTGTAGTAGAGCGGGTAGAGAGCTTAAAGTTACCTTGGTGTCCACATCGCTAAAGATCTATCATGGTTCAAACACACCAACACAGTCGTGAAGAGGGCACCACACCTCTTCCCCCTCAGGAGACTGAAAAGATTTGGCATGGGCCCTCTTATCCTCAAAGCGTTCTACAGCTGCACCCTCGAGAGCATCTTGACTGGCTGCATCGCTGTTTGGTACGGCAACTGCTTGGCATCCGACCGCAAGGTGCTACAAAGGGTAGTGCTTATGGCCTAGTATATCACTGCGGCCAAGCTCTCTGCCATCCAAGACCTCTATACCAGGCGGTGTCAGAGGAAGGCCCAAAAAATTGTTAAAGACTCCAACCACCCAAGCCACAGACTGTTCTCTCTTCTACCGCACAGCAAGCGGTACCAGTGCACCAAGTCTGGAACCAACAGAACCGTGAACAGCTTTTACCCACAAGCCATAAGACTACTAAACAAGATTGCTAAATAGGTCATCAAATGGCTACCCGGATATCTGCACTGACCCTTTTTTGCACGAACACACTAACTCTTTTGCACATATGAGGCTGCTACTGTCTATGATCTATCCCGTTGCCTAGTCACTTTACCCCTACCTATATGTACAGTACATAGCTACCTCAATTACCTCGTACCCCTGCATGTCGACTCGGTACTGGTACTCCCTGTATATAGTCATGCTATTTTCTACTCCCTGTATATAGCCATGTTATTTTCTACTCCCTGTATATAGTCATGCTATTTTCTACTCCCTGTATATAGTCATGTTATTTTATACTCCCTGTATATAGTCATGTTATTTTCTACTCCCTGTAAATAGTCATGTTATTTTATACTCCCTGTATATAGCCATGTTATTTTCTACTCCCTGTATATAGTCATGCTATTTTCTACTCCCTGTATATAGTCATGTTATTTTATACTCCCTGTATATAGTCATGTTATTTTCTACTCCCTGTAAATAGTCATGTTATTTTATACTCCCTGTATATAGCCATGTTATTTTATACTCCCTGTATATAGTCATGTAATTTTCTATGTATTTTCTATTCCCTATGTATAGCCATGTTATTTTATACTCCCTACGTATAGCCATGTTATTTTATAATCCCTATGTATAGTCATGTTATTTTATAATCCCTATATATAGTCATGTAATTTTCTATGTATTTTCTATTCCCTATGTATAGCCATGTTATTTTATAATCCCTATATATAGCCATGTTATTTTCTACTCCCTGTATATAGTCATGTTATTTTATACTCCCTATGTATAGCCATGTTATTTTATACTCCCTGTATATAGCCATGTTATTTTATACTCCCTGTATATAGCCATGTTATTTTCTACTCCCTGTATATAGTCATGTTATTTTATACTCCCTATGTATAGCCATGTTATTTTATACTCCCTATGTATAGCCATGTTATTTTATACTCCCTATGTATAGCCATGTTATTGTATACTCCCTATATATAGTCATGTTATTTTATACTCCCTGTGTATAGCCATGTTATTTTCTACTCCCTGTATATAGCCATGTTATTTTATAATCCCTGTATATAGCCATGTTATTTTATAATCCCTGTATATAGTCATGTTATTTTATACTCCCTGTGTATAGCCATGTTATTTTCTACTCCCTGTATATAGCCATGTTATTTTATAATCCCTGTATATAGCCATGTTATTTTCTACTCCCTGTATATAGTCATGTTATTTTATACTCCCTATGTATAGCCATGTTATTTTATACTCCCTATGTATAGCCATGTTATTTTATACTCCCTATGTATAGCCATGTTATTGTATACTCCCTATATATAGTCATGTTATTTTATACTCCCTGTGTATAGCCATGTTATTTTCTACTCCCTGTATATAGCCATGTTATTTTATAATCCCTGTATATAGCCATGTTATTTTATAATCCCTGTATATAGTCATGTTATTTTATACTCCCTGTGTATAGCCATGTTATTTTCTACTCCCTGTATATAGCCATGTTATTTTATAATCCCTGTATATAGCCATGTTATTTTATAATCCCTGTATATAGTCATGTTATTTTATACTCCCTGTGTATAGTCATGTTATTTTCTACTCCCTGTGTATAGTCATGTTATTTTCTACTCCCTGTGTATAGTCATGTTATTTTCTACTCCCTGTATATAGTCATGTTATTTTATAATCCCTGTATATAGTCATGTTATTTTATAATCCCTATATATAGTCATGTTATTTTCTACTCCCTATATATAACCATGTTATTTTATACTCCCTATGTATAGCCATGTTATTTTATACTCCCTATATATAGCCATGTTATTGTATACTCCCTATATATAGTCATGTTATTTTATACTCCCTATGTATAGCCATGTTATTTTATATTCCCTATATATAGTCATGTTATTTTATAATCCCTGTATATAGTCATGTTATTTTATACTCCCTATGTATAGCCATGTTATTTTATACTCCCTATGTATAGCCATGTTATTTTATACTCCCTATATATAGTCATGTTATTTTATACTCCCTGTATATAGCCATGTTATTTTATACTCCCTGTATATAGTCATGTTATTTTATAATCCCTGTATATAGCCATGTTATTTTATATTCCCTGTATATAGTCATGTTATTTTATACTCCCTGTGTATAGCCATGTTATTTTATACTCCCTGTATATAGTCATGTTATTTTATACTCCCTCTGTATAGTCATGTTATTTTATACTCCCTATGTATAGATATGTTATTTTCTACTCCCTGTATATAGCCATGTTATTTTCTACTCCCTGTATATAGTCTTGTTATTTTCTACTCCCTGTATATAGTCATGTTATTTTCTACTCCCTGTATATAGTCTTGTTATTTTCTACTCCCTGTATATAGCCATGTTATTTTCTACTCCCTGTACATAGTCATGTTATTTTCTACTCCCTGTATATAACCATGTTATTTTATACTCCCTGTATATATCCATGTTATTTTACAATCCCTATGTATAGCCATGTTATTTTATACTCCCTGTATATAGTCATGCTATTTTCTACTCCCTGTATATAGCCATGTTATTTTCTACTCCCTGTATATAGTCATGTTATTTTCTACTCCCTGTATATATCCATGTTATTTTACAATCCCTATGTATAGCCATGTTATTTTATACTCCCTGTATATAGTCATGTTATTTTCTACTCCCTATATATAGCCATGTTATTTTCTACTCCCTGTATATAGCCATGTTATTTTACACTCCCTATATATAGTCATGTTATTTTCTACTCCCTGTATATAGCCATGTTATTTTATATTCCCTATATATAGTCATGTTATTTTATACTCCCTGTATATAGCCATGTTATTT
This sequence comes from Oncorhynchus mykiss, assembly GCF_013265735.2. Classification (NCBI taxonomy): domain Eukaryota; kingdom Metazoa; phylum Chordata; class Actinopteri; order Salmoniformes; family Salmonidae; genus Oncorhynchus; species Oncorhynchus mykiss. Next base: position 40,962,764 of record NC_048573.1, read on the forward strand.
TATATTCCCTATATATAGTCATGTTATTTTCTACTCCCTGTATATAGTCTTGTTATTTTCTACTCCCTGTATATAGCCATGTTATTTTCTACTCCCTGTATATAGTCATGTTATTTTCTACTCCCTGTATATAACCATGTTATTTTATACTCCCTGTATATATCCATGTTATTTTACAATCCCTATGTATAGCCATGTTATTTTCTACTCCCTGTATATAGTCATGCTATTTTCTACTCCCTGTATATAGCCATGTTATTTTCTACTCCCTATATATAGTCATGTTATTTTCTACTCCCTGTATATAGCCATGTTATTTTACACTCCCTATATATAGTCATGTTATTTTCTACTCCCTGTATATAGTCATGTTATTTTCTACTCCCTATATATAGCCATGTTATTTTCTACTCCCTGTATATAGTAATGTTATTTTCTACTCCCTGTATATAGCCATGTTATTTTACACTCCCTATATATAGTCATGTTATTTTCTACTCCCTGTATATAGTCATGTTATTTTATACTCCCTGTATATAGCCATGTTATTTTATATTCCCTATATATAGTCATGTTATTTTATACTCCCTGTATATAGCCATGTTATTTTATACTCCCTGTATATAGCCATGTTATTTTATACTCCCTGTATATAGCCATGTTATTTTATATTCCCTATATATAGTCATGTTATTTTATAATCCCTGTATATAGCCATGTTATTTTATACTCCCTGTATATAGCCATGTTATTTTATAATCCCTGTATATAGTCATGTTATTTTATAATCCCTATATATAGTCATGTTATTTTATAATCCCTGTATATAGTCATGTTATTTTCTACTCCCTGTATATAGTCATGTTATTTTATACTCCCTATGTATAGCCATGTTATTTTATACTCCCTATATATAGTCATGTTATTTTATACTCCCTGTATATAGCCATGTTATTTTATACTCCCTGTATATAGTCATGTTATTTTATAATCCCTATATATAACCATGTTATTTTATACTCCCTATGTATAGCCATGTTATTTTATACTCCCTATATATAGCCATGTTATTTTATACTCCCTGTATATAGTCATGTTATTTTATATTCCCTATATATAGTCATGTTATTTTATACTCCCTATGTATAGCCATGTTATTTTCTACTCCCTGTATATAGTCATGTTATTTTATACTCCCTGTATATAGCCATGTTATTTTATATTCCCTATATATAGTCATGTTATTTTATACTCCCTGTATATAGCCATGTTATTTTATACTCCCTGTATATAGCCATGTTATTTTATAATCCCTGTATATAGCCATGTTATTTTATAATCCCTATATATAACCATGTTATTTTATACTCCCTATGTATAGCCATGTTTTGCATACTCCCTATATATAGTCATGTTATTTTATACTCCCTGTGTATAGCCATGTTATTTTCTACTCCCTGTATATAGCCATGTTATTTTATACTCCCTGTATATAGCCATGTTATTTTATAATCCCTGTATATAGTCATGTTATTTTATATGCCCTATATATAGTCATGTTATTTTATAATCCCTGTATATAGTCATGTTATTTTCTACTCCCTGTATATAGTCATGTTATTTTATACTCCCTATGTATAGCCATGTTATTTTATACTCCCTATATATAGTCATGTTATTTTATACTCCCTGTATATAGCCATGTTATTTTATACTCCCTGTATATAGCCATGTTATTTTATACTCCCTATGTATAGCCATGTTTTGTATACTCCCTATATATAGTCATGTTATTTTATACTCCCTGTGTATAGCCATGTTATTTTCTACTCCCTGTATATAGCCATGTTATTGTATACTCCCTGTATATAGTCATGTTATTTTCTACTCCCTGTGTATAGTCATGTTATTTTCTACTCCCTGTATATAGTCATGTTATTTTATACTCCCTGTATATAGTCATGTTATTTTATACTCCCTGTGTATAGCCATGTTATTTTCTACTCCCTATATATAGCCATGTTATTTTCTACTCCCTGTATATAGTCATGTTATTTTATAATCCCTGTGTATAGCCATGTTATTTTCTACTCCCTGTATATAGTCATGTTATTTTATACTCCCTGTGTATAGCCATGTTATTTTATACTCCCTGTATATAGTCATGTTATTTTATAATGCCTGTATATAGTCATGTTATTTTCTACTCCCTGTGTATAGCCATGTTATTTTATACTCCCTGTGTATAGTCATGTTATTTTATACTCCCTGTGTATAGTCATGTTATTTTCTACTCCCTGTGTATAGTCATGTTATTTTCTACTCCCTGTAAATAGTCATGTTATTTTATACTCCCTGTGTATAGTCATGTTATTTTATACTCCCTGTATATAGTCATGTTATTTTATAATCCCTGTATATAGCCATGTTATTTTATAATCCCTGTAAATAGTAATGTTATTTTATACTCCCTGTGTATAGTCATGTTATTTTCTACTCCCTGTGTATAGTCATGTTATTTTCTACTCCCTGTGTATAGCCATGTTATTTTCTACTCCCTGTATATAGCCATGTTATTTTATACTCCCTGTATATAGTCATGTTATTTTCTACTCCCTGTGTATAGTCATGTTATTTTATAATCCCTGTATATAGCCATGTTATTTTATACTCATTATTCCCATTTGTTATTCACTGTGTATTTATTCCTCATTTCACTATTTCTATTTTCTATCTTAACTTTAGCTTGGAACATAAGTAAGTGTTCCACTATTAGTCTACACCTGTTGTCTACGAAGCATGTGACAAATACAACTGATTTAATGCTCATTTGCCTTTCCTCTCCACAGCTTTCTGTGTACACCCATATGTACTGTGCAGACACACACAAACACAGATACACATGCAAGCACTCGCGCACGCACACACACAAAAGAGGGGAAGTGGTGTTGTGTGTTGGTGCCCCAGGGAAGGAAAGACAGACAGATGGATGGAGACAGATATCAGATGAGTACAGGCCTGGCCTGCTGTCCTGCTGGGATCTTAGACCGACTATATTACATCTTAATCTCCCCTCTCTCTAGTCTCAGTAAAGAGCAGAGAGATAGAGAGAGAGAGAGCATGAGAGCCAAAGAGAGAGAGAGAGAGTGAATGAGAGAGAGAGAGTCAGAGAGAGAGCGACAGTGAGCGTGAAAGAGAGAGAGTGAGAGAGAAAGAGAGAGAGAGAGAGAGAGAGAGAGAGAGAGAGAGAGAGAGAGAGAGAGAGAGAGAGAGAGAGAGAGATTGTGAAGGGGAGAAGAGAGGGGAGGCTGACTGTATTTAATTATAATCTCATAACACTCCAGTCCTAGAGGAGAGGAGTCGGCTGAGAGAGGCTGGATAAAAGCTCTGTAAATAGACCAGCAGGTCACAAAAAAAACACTGGCCATATAAAAGCTCTTTAACAAACTAAAAAAAATGCATGACTGTTGTACAGTAAAATAAATCATAAACCATCCTTACCAGGAAGTTTATAATTTCATACGCCTCGTTGCCTATTTCATTTAATTCACAAAAATAACATAAATCATGGATCAAGAGCCTAAGTATCTCAAATACCCCTCATTCGCATTTTCTGACAGGCCCTTCCCACACCCTCTCTCTCAGACACACACACAAACCAACCCCCACCCTCTCTTCCCCACACACACACAAACCAACACCATCTCTTTCACACACATCTCTCTCTCCCCCTCCCTCTCTCACACATCCAGCCACACTTTATCCCTCTGTCTCTCACCTGTGACAGTGATGAGCATGGGGGCCACCAAGGCTCTGTTGTTGTCCAGCTTGCGGCTCAGCCGGATCTCCCCACTGCTGTGGTTGAGCAGCAGCAGGTGTAGGTCGTTTCCCCGGGCAATGGAGTAGTACAGGTGGTCTGACACATCAGGGTCGTGGGCCGGGACCCGGCCGATCACGTCGCTGGGGAAACTGTTGGAGCGGTTGGACACAAAGTTGTTGAAGACGATCTGGAAGTCCTGGAGCTGGGGCCGGTTGTCGTTCTGGTCCACCAGCCGGATGCGCACCGTGGCCCGGCTCACTAGGGGGGCTGAGGTGGCCTGGACCACGATCACGTACTCAGAGCGGGCCTCGTAGTCCAGGTCGATGAGGGAGGTGAGCTCCCCGGAGAAGATGTCCATCTGGAAGATCTCAGGGATGTTGCCTTCTACGATTTGATACATGATCTGGGCGTTGGTCCCCTCGTCTGGGTCTGTGGCTGTGATCTGGGCCACCACCGACCCCACAGCGCTGTTCTCCTTCACCAGAACCTCAAAGTCGTCTGCCGGGAAGACAGGAGCGTTGTCGTTGACGTCGAGAACCGTCACCTGGATGTGGACGGGCGTCCGCTGGGGAGGCACACCGCGGTCCACGGCGTACGCCGTCAGCTCATAGAATGGAACACTCTCGCGGTCCAGGCGACGGACCGTGCGTACGATGCCCGATGTGGGCTCGATGGTGAAGTCTCCGTCACCGTCCTCCCCATTCTGGAAGGTGTACTGGACGCGGCCGTTGGCGTGGGCATCTCGGTCCATTGCGGATATCTGTAGGACGCTAGTGAAGGGTGGAGCGTCTTCACTGACGGTGCCCTGGTACCTGGGGCTGAGGAACTGTGGTGCGTTGTCATTCACATCGTTCACATTCACCTCTACATAGGTGGTGTCAGACTTCTGTGGGATGCCGTTGTCCCGGGCGGTGATGGCCAGAGTGTAGGTCATCTGGTCCTCGTAATCCAGCTCGGCTTGCAGGGTGATGGCTCCGCTGGACGGGTCAATGCGGAACTGGGGGATGTTGTCTTCCAGGAAGTAGGTGATGCGAGAGTTTTCGCCAACGTCATCATCCGTGGCGCTGATGACCACAACCGTGCTGCCCGGGGGGCGGTCCTCGTTCACGGTCACAGAGTAGTGAGCACTCTGGAACACGGGCCGGTGTGTGTTGGCGTCGGTGATGTTGACGTGGACCTGGCATGTGTCATGTAGCGTGCGGTCGGAAGCCGTCACAGTCAGAATGTATCGGCGCTCCTGTTTGTAGTCGAGCGGCAGTGCTAGAGAGACCAGCCCCGACCCCCCGGCTGTGCTTATGGCAAAGCGGTTACGCGTGTTGCCCCCCGTGATCTGATAGGTGACCGCACTGTTGACATCACGGTCGACCGCGGTCACAATGACCACACTGGTGCCCACAGCTGCGTCCTCGTTGAGCCTCACAAAGTACTCTTTCTGCAGGAACTCTGGCCTGTTGTCATTGACGTCCATCACTGTTATAGTCACGCTGGCTGTGGCGGAGAGAGGTGGGACGCCATAGTCTCTGGCCTCCACCCCAAAGAAGAAGTGTTCCACAGACTCCCGGTCGAGAGACGAACTGACCGTCACCCAGCCGGTGGCGGAGTTAATGACGAAGGGCGTGTCAGGGCTGGTGCCAGTCAGCCTGTACTCCAGACGGGCGTTGTCCGCAGAGTCGGTGTCGATGGCCTGGATGTGGAGGATGGAGCTGCCCACGGGGGCGCTCTCCAGCACTGACGCCTGGAACGGCGTGGACACGAAGATGGGAGGGTTGTCGTTGACGTCGGTCACCTGCACGCTGATGATACCTGTGTTATTGGAGAGGGGCGGCCGGCCGTTGTCCTGGGCTCGTACCCTCAGAGTGTACTCCCTCTCTGCCTCAAAGTCCAGAGGGGCAACTACCTGGATCTCCCCAGTCACACTGTCGATGGAGAACTGGCCCCGGCTGTTCCCACTGATGATGTTGTAGTGGACGGCCGCGTTGCTATCCTTATCATGGTCCGTAGCGCTCACCCTCAGGATCTCCGAGTGGGGCCGGACGTCCTCCCTGACCGCCACCACATAGCGCTTCTCGCTGAACTGGGGCACGTTGTCATTCTCGTCCAGCACCGTGATGGAGACCTTAACGATGGCCGAGCGCGGCCCGGGCTCCCTTCCCTGGTCGCTGGCCTCCACGTGGAGGGTGTAGCGCTCGTTGGTCTCCCGGTCGACCACGCCCCGCGTGGTGATCAGCCCGGAGCGGGGGTCGATCTCAAATGCGGCCCGGGCCGCAGCAGCGGTGTCTCCTATGAAGCGGTAGCGGATGTTGGCGTTGGACGGGGCATCCAGGTCAGTGGCTCGGAGCTGCAGGATGGGGTAGCCCTCCTCCACGTTCTCCCGGATGGTCTCCCGGTACTCTGTGTGCTCAAAGATAGGCGAGTGGTCATTGCGGTCGGCCACAGTGATTGCCACCATGGTGGTGCCAGAGAGGCGTGGAGAGCCGTGGTCTGACGCCGTGACCCGGAAGTAGTGCAGGTCCATGTGCTCCCTGTCCAGCACCTGGGAGGTGGTGATGAGGCCCGTGTCAGGGTCGATGTGGAAGTAGTCCGTGGATCTGCTATTCATGAGAGGGGCCATGGTGTAGCTGAGCCTGCCTGCTTCACCTGCGTCTGGGTCGGTGGCTGACATGGGTATGACTGAGGTGCCTGAGGGCTGGTTTTCTGGAACCTGGACCTGGAAGTTATACTGGGAGAAGTGAGGGTGTCTGTTGGCAGCTCGGCGAGCGCGCCCCACCACCAAAACCTCTTTCCCTCTGTCCTCCTCACCTTCATCTTCCACGGTCTGCCTTCCCAAGCTTCTCTCTCCCCTTGACCTGTGCCTTTCCTCCTCGTCTTCCTGTGTGCTTTCAGCCCCCTGCCACTCTTTCTTCCCCTCCTCTTTTCCTCCTTCACCACTCTGTGTCTGTGTGAGGCTGGCCCTCTCCTGACCTTTCTCTCTCTCTCCCTCTGCTTCTACAGTCTCATCTGTCTGGGCTGTGGCTCTCTTTGTTATTCCCTCTGACTCCCACTCCTCCACTTCCTCCCTCCGTGCCTCTCTGGGCTGTCTCTCTCCCTCCCCCACCTGTAATTTGCCTCCCCCAGACCCCTCCTCAACCTCGCCACCCATATGCCTTTCTGGCTGACTGACACCTTCCTGTTGTAATGGCACCAGTTTACCTGATTTTAATTGCGGGCGAGTGCCCCCCTGGACATTAGTTAAGCTGTCGCCTGAGCTGCTGTCAACACACGCAGTGTAGAGCAATTCTTCAGGGACCAAGCCCAGCTGTGTCTGTGAGCATAGTCCACTCAGATCCACTGGCTCCTGTCTACTATTGGCACCATTTCTTTCATCATTCATCTGAACATGCTCCTCTTTGTTTTCCATGTTGTTGTTATTGTGGTTCTGGTTCTGGTTGTAATTTCTGATATTGTTATTATTGTTGACGTTGTGAACATTCTCCCCAAAAAATGTCTGAAAGTGGTGAGCCGAATATACCTGTTTACTTGGAGAAATCTGGGTAGAGGTTTTGATGGGTGCTGTCCATTGTGCCTGTGGTGCTGAACCTATGTGAAAGGGAGGGGGTCTGTAGAGGAGGCTAGTCCGTGGCTGGGAATGTGAGTCTGAGTCACTATCCCGTTCAGTTAGATTGAGCTCCATGGAGAATGAGAAGGGGTTTGCGATAACGAGATCCCTGTGAGTAACACCAGACTTAATTACACCAGCGTGTACCGAGGCTGCTATAGTGAGAGCGGTGATGGAAGAAAATATAGGGGTGACGATAGCTGACTCATTGTGAGCTGGCTCAGACTGAGGATGAGGAACATTGGCTCGAGCAGCCGATTCTGCTGCCTGTATGTCATCATGGAATAAGGAAGATGAGCTAGTAGAATTTCTGTTTTCATAACCGGTTCCGTTAGATGGCAAACATAGACTATCCGTGATATTTGTGGTCGGGGGAAATTGGATGTCGAGATTACTCACTTCTATGCTTCCCCTGGGACCTATAACGTTGGCTGAAAGTCCTCCCCCCACATCCATCCGCTGCAAACGACAACACCTCGTTCCGAGGAGAGACCCCCAGGGTAACCCCTTACTCTCTACCCGGGGTTGAGCGCTCTGTTCTCGGCCTGTCAACACTGATATTCTCTGTGGCGGAGCAGCCGGCTCCTTAAACTTGGTTGTTAGATAAACAGAGACCAAATCCTTATCCAAATCATTTTTGTTCACGTGTTTGTTACCTTGTGCCTTCCATCCCTCCCTCCTCCTGCCCAGAACCATGGCATGCCCAGGACTGGGGCTGGCGTGGAGCCTGTCTCGGGTATGCCTGAAATAACAACCTGTGAGGGCCATGGCCCATTCAGTAATCCCGGGTGACTGGTAACATCTGGCTGCGCTGCCTGCGGTGGCTGAGGTGAGATAGCATGGGCAGGGGCCTTGCACCACGCTCCTCCCCGTTCTCCCAATGGCTTTAGTAAACGAACGATTACAACCATCACTGGTGAGATCGATAACATTGTGACTACTTAAATGAGAACAAGCACCGGTGGCCACCTCGCCGGCGTCCAAAGCATTATTGCCCAAATGAGAGTGCGGAGGTATTTGCTGTGTTGGGGGAAGTGGCCGGTGAAGGGTCCTTGTACACCTTTCAGAAGCCCCTCGAACGTCTTTAGCAATCTCCGACGACTCGCTTTCAGGTCCCTGGTGTTGGCCGCGCACAAAGACTCTCCCTGTGTCGGGTTTGGCGGGCGGCAGAGAGGGCGGTGACCGCGCGCAATCTCTAGTCCTTTGTATATACCGCTTTTTGGCCTTTTGAACCCACGAACAGAAAACAGGTGAAACAACGCCCCTCTCCCCACCGCTGCTCCTGCTCCTACCTGCAGGTTGGGGGTGCCTGACTCCATTCCACGGCCCTCTCGCACCTCCTTCTTCGGTGCACAATGGTTCAAAAGGGTCTCCGTGCGCCCCCTGCCATACAAAAGGACTCCACACCGGGAATGCTGGTTCCGATTGGAGCCGTCCCGATGGGAGACGTTGTAACGTACACCTGGGGCAGATCACCGAACCACTGCTGCTCGCCAAGACCCCAGCTTCCCTTGGATGGCTCGGTGTCTCAGGGCAGGGTCCCGGGCTCCAACGACAGGTCCCTGCTAACTTCCCAGGGTTAACCGCGAACAAAGGGCTGAGGAGCAGGTGGAGAAGAAGTGGTGAGAGCAGGCTGGAACCCAGTAGCAGTGCAGCCATTAGTCTGGTAAGATCCTTTCTCCTTCCCCCTTTCTCCCTCTCACCACTCTCTCTTTCTCTCTCCCTCTCTTCCGAGTGCGTCTCTCTCTCTTCCGTCGCCGGCTAGGTAGCCAGCTCCAGCGGCACCGCCCGACACCTTCCCCCGTGCTCCCCCGTCTCTCCGTGGGCCCGGGAAGTTGGCATTTACTCGCTGTGTTCGGTAGAACTCGGTCTGTCGGCGTCAGGGGTACAGCAACTCTCCCTTTCATTCATATCCAACATGGCTCTCAGCAGACCCTGGTGGTACTATCCATCCTTGCGTTACGCTCTCCTCCTCTCAACACCCCTCCCCCTCGCTGCTTTCTTCCTCCGCCTCCCTGGTTTATTCCAGCTCGCAGGGCTGTTAAACCACCGTAGCCGCCATAGCCACAACTGGAAGGCGACTCGGAACTATATCTCACTCGCATTCATATTTTAGTAAACCCATCTAAATCAATTAAATTGTATATAGGCTATAGCGGAACATAGTAGCAATGAAGCATATGAAACCTAATGGCATTTTTGGTCATATTTATAAATATGTAGGCTTTATTAAATATTAAACACAGGGGGCACTGTAAATTATATTTATTATTGCACATTTTCTGTCACTTGTAGCCTAATACAAATACAGTTAGGCCTATGTTATATAGCCTACAAGAAGGAATTGAGCCTCTCCATGACGTCATGCTCTGCCAACACATCGATGAGTAATTAGTAGGCTACCTATTCATTGCTTTTCCTGCGATGTGGTCATCACCCTTCACTTATTATTTGAATCAAACATGAATTCATATGAATATGACCAATATATTTCGTTGTATTTACAAAGTGGATTAAAAGTCGTTTATATGGAAATATTTTTTTTTTAAATTCCAAATTCAGTCACATAATCCATTCTGATGGTGAATTCTATAACCTAAAATGAAATCCCCACATTTTGGAAATGGCTGAGGGAGGGAAGGCGTGTCTGGCAGCCTTGACTTGCATCATCGGATGTGTTGTGGCACAAAATAGTTCTGCTATGAAAACCAATCTGTGTTTCTCTCAGTCTGGCTGTCGCCGTCGCCACGATTGGAGCTGATCCACGCATGTTGAAATATTCATGCTCCGACCACAATAATAAAGTGCACAAAAAAAAACTCTAAACCCTCGCGCTCTATGTTCTCGCTTCTATCCTTCTCTCGGAGCTGAGAACAGTAAGTAATTAGGCGCTAGGAAGCGAGGGCCAGGCAGTCAGCCATGTTGGGTATCATTGCTTGCCATGCCTGCACACCAACAATAATTGCTGTGAAAAGTAGGTTAGGTTATACTGGCGTGCCGCCCTGTCCGTGATTAGGACGGATACATGTCGACACGCGCAAAGTCGTCTAGACAAACTGGCGCTTGTGATATTATACTGAAATAATGGGATGAAGAAAATCCAAGTAGGCTACATTACAGGCTACGATTCCATGATTTTTCTACGTTTAATATAAATAATGTATCCGGATATAAACACATTTTTGTATTAATGGAAAGTACCTGAAATGTGAAGTGACACCAAAGCAGGGTGCTGTAACATTTTATCTGTTCATAATGTAGCCTAAAACTCTGAGCCATGGAGTACTACTATATGTTCAGCATTTCACCCAAGCTCAGTGTCAATATCATTAACTTAGGAAAAAGGGAAGTAATGAAACAAGACAAAAACTTGATGGGATGGATGAGCAGGCAATGGGACATTTCAGCATTACAAAACCATGGACCGCGTCCATTTAAACAATGCTGAAAGAAGCCTACACTAGGAAGCCCTGATGAACACTTTAACCAAATAACTGTACGTTTGGGCAGTCCACACCGTGGATTTCTTTCCGAGGAGAAATGACTAAGCCAACATGTTGGGTCATTTTTAGTAGCGCCATGACCGACCTGATTATATACAGCACCATGGACAGCGGCGTTCCAAATCACCCTGCTGCATCACTCGGCCCATTTACGTCTACATAAGACATGTTAAATTATCATTCTTACTCAAAACATTTCACAAATATTAGCTTTTACAAAATTGTAGGAAATGACACAAACATAATACACTCTCAGGCTGTGTTAGGCAGAGGCCAACCAACTACGCAACATTGCTCTGGCAATGCAACATTCATTTTTAAGAGCAGTAATTAGTCAGCTATATACACTCCTCTTGGTTAATGCACGTTTAGCCCTACGCGGGTGCTTATGTATGTGCACGCATGCGTTTTAGAATGTATAGACACAGCACCCTTTTCAAGATGCGGGTGTGTCCAAATGTAGCTGCTTGGCTCCCCTCCGCGCAACGGTGGATCAATAAGCTCTGACTCCTCAATGGGGGGGTCTCCTAACTGCCGCAAGCCGCCATGCAAGACCCTGCTTTACAACGGTGCGAGTTGCCATGGGAACAGTGAAAGTGGGGGTACTTTTAGCCTCTGGTGGATTATACCCCTCGGAGGGGTTGAGTGTGCAGGGAGGGAGGGGTGGTGTTGAGGCTTTCTTCACTCATTTTGTCTGCCAGTCACATACTCCGTAATTGCATGCCCCCGGCCCCTCTCTCCTTGTCTGACCAGGCCCCGTGCCACAGTCGCCAGATCCTTCCCCCTCCCTGAAATCCTGAGCGGCAGGTGGTAGCGGAGGCCGGGTGTGCATCTGGCCTCGACCGGAAATGATGAGGCAGTAATACATTCATGAGATGTGACGGAGGTGTGATTGGGACGGACATAGATTAACGGGTAATCGTGTCGTTTGCCAGCCAATCGCCTGTTGTCATTTACATCCACGAGGAGGAGGACAAGGCCCTACCCGTCCTGTCACTCAGACAGGTTGACACAGAGGGTCGCTATCCGGGAAGCCTCCCTCCTTCCCTCCCCTCTCTCTGTACAAGTCATGATGCCATATGGCGACAGCTGCGTGGCATGTGCGGGGTGATTGTGTGATTCTTGCCACAGTTTATTGGGCCTGTGGTTGCGTGTGAATAATAAGCCTCAGCACGCTTCACTGACTTGAATAGCATACCAAACAGCCATCAAAAGATAAAGGGCCCTTAGCTCTCCTTGATCTCACAGTTGATTAGTGACCATTCATGTATTCATTGGTCCAGACTCAAGTTCTATTGCAACCTGTTTCCCTATCACGTGACAAGGTGTGTGCTTTCCTTCCCTTGCCTTCAATATAGTCTAAACCAAAAGGATGATGATGTCATTCATTATTTGAGGAGATTAGCCATATGTGATTCAACCACAGGTTGTTCATTATCTGACTGCTAGGTTTATAGATTCAGACAGGGACCTAGAGTTTGCCCAATTTGATCATGATATTACTGATCTGCTTGCTCTACCATCCTACAGTGAGGGAAGAAAGTATTTGATCCCCTGCTGATTTTGTATGTTTGCCCACTGACAAAGAAATTATCCGTCTATAATTTTAATGGGAGGTTTATTTGAACAGTGAGAGACAGAATAACAACCAAAAAAATCCAGAAAAACTGTTATAAATTGATTTGCATTTTAATGAGAGAAATAAGTATTTGATCCCTCTGCAAAACATGACTTAGTACTTGGTGGCTAAACCCTTGTTGGCAATCACAGAGGTCAGACGTTTCTTGTAGTTGGCCCCCAGGTTTGCACACATCTCAGGAGCAGTTTTGTCCCACTCCTCTTTGCAGATCTTCTCCAAGTCATTAAGGTTTCGAGACTGACGTTTGGCAACTCGAACCTTCAGCTCCCTCCACAGATTTTCTATGGGATTATGGTCTGGAGACTGGCTAGGCCACTCCAGGACCTTAATGTGCTTCTTCTTGAGCCACTCCTTTGTTGCCTTGGCCGTGTGTTTTGGGTCATTGTCATGCTGGAATACCCATCCACGACCCATTTTCAATGCCCTGGCTGAGGGAAGGAGGTTCTCACCCAAGATTTGACGGTACATGACCCCGTCCATCATCCCTTTGATGCGGTGAAGTTGTCTTGTCCCCTTAGCAGAAAAACACCCCCAAAGCATAATGTTTCCACCTCCATGTTTGACGGTGGGGATGGTGTTCTTGGGGTCATAGGCAGCATCCCTCCTCCAAACACGGCGAGTTGAGTTGATGCCAAAGAGCTCCATTTTGGTCTCATCTGACCACAACACTTTCACGCAGTTGTCCTCTGAATCATTCAGATGTTCATTGGCAAACTTCAGACGGGCATGTTCATGTGCTTTCTTGAGCAGGGGGACCTTGCGGGCGCTGCAGGATTTCAGTCCTTCACGGCGTAGTGTTACCAATTGTTTTCTTGGTGACTATGGTCCCAGCTGCCTTGAGATCATTGACAAGATCTTCCAGTGTAGTTCTTGGCTGATTCCTCACCATTCTCATAATCATTGCAACTCCACGAGGTGAGATCTTGCATGGAGCCCCAGGCCGAGGGAGATTGACAGTTATTTTGTGTTTCTCCCATTTGCGAATAATCACACCAACTGTTGTCACCTTGTCACCAAGCTGCTTGGCGATGGTCTTGTAGCCCATTCCAGCCTTGTGTAGGTCTACAATCTTGTCCCTGACATCCTTGGAGAGCTCTTTGGTCTTGGCCATGGTGGAGAGTTTGGAATCTGATTGATTGATTGCTTTCGTGGACAGGTCTCTTTTATACAGGTAACAAACTGAGATTAGGAGCACTCCCTTTAAGAGTGTGCTCCTAATCTCAGCTCATTACCTGTATAAAAGACACCTGGGAGCCAGAAATCTTTCTGATTGAGAGGGGGTCAAATACTTATTTCCCTCATTAAAATGCAAATAAATGTATAACATTTTTGACATGCAGTTTTCCGGATTTTGTTGTTATTCTGTCTCTCACTGTTCAAATAAAACTACTATTAAAATTATAGACTGATCATTTCTTTGTCAGTGGTGTCGTGGAATAATCAGAATTTGTTGGTAACATATGTAAGATGTTTTATAAGTTACTTCTCATCAAGAATGTTATTTTTGTATAATACTGTGGCAGGGTTGCAGTTATCTGTTCTATGTCAAGACTAAGTTGCATGGGCCGCAGAGAGGGGAGAGGTCAAAGTATCATCATGTGTAAACATATCTCTTGGCTCCACAATGTCTGTGTGCCAGTCAGTGTGTCTCTGTGATCTTGTCAAGATAGGATTGGTTGTATTTAGAGTTGGTTGTATCTAAATGACAATTTGATATATGCCTGTTGATATGGAGGGTTGGTTTATGGTTCTGGGTTTGAGTAAGGAGACAAAGCTGAACGATTTATTATGTCTATGCTGTCTGACTATGTGTTCTTTGCTATTAAAGGATCTCAGTTGCAATGAAGGGGGGCTCTCAGAGAATTCATGGTTAGACACTGAATTGCCTGAGAGTCACAGGATTGTGATAGAGCTGATATAATTAAAGATGGACTTTGATAACTAACTCTGACTTGTGTGTGGTTTGCTCCCATGATTTGGTAAATAGAGGAAATTTCCACGACAGTGGGCAAATGTACAAAATCAGCAGGGGATCAAATACCCCCCCCCCCCCCTCACTGTTTTCACAAAACACATATAAATCTAAACAAATTGGACAGATTTCTCTGTCAAATAAACATATAAAGCAAATAGAATTACAATCTCTTGATATGATGAAGAGAGCAGCAGGATCCCTTACACACACACACACACACACACACACACACACACACACACACACACACACACACACACACACACACAGGTCACAGAGTTTTGTTTATAAAAATAGTGGGTGGATGAAGGGAGAGTGGTAGAGAAAGAGAAGTTAATGTTCAGTGTGGGCAAACAACAGTAAACAAATATTTTACAGACTGTGAGAGTCTGTGTGTGTGTGGTGGGGGGGGGGGTTATGGGCCAGCTGTGTGTCCTCTCTTAGTCAGCCAGTGACCCAAATCACGGAATAGAGAGAGAGAGAGAGAGAGAGAGACAGAGAGGCGTGGGGGTGAAGCGTGGGAGAGAGAGTGAGTTGACATTTAAAAAAAGAGAATGAGGAAAATGAATTCACCGCAGAAATACATAAAACCTTACATATTCCCTACAGTCCCTGAACAGCCTTCATCACCATTGCTCTCTCACTACACATGCACAACTCCCCAAGCACATTCCCATAGAATATATCAAACTGCAAATATTCTAATGAATGTGAACATTCAGGTAAAACACAGATGTAAAAATTCCATTGAATGAAATCATTCACTTTAAGGGAACATTCAGGACATAAATCCACATTGGCATGTTACCAACGCCAGATCAAATTGAATCCTCAAAATACAACGTGGAAACACAGAGTCACTGTAATAGATATAGATTGAGATCTACACTGAGCGTACAAAACATTAGGAACACCTTCCTAGTATTGAGTTGCATCCCTTTTTGCCCTCAGAACAGCCTCAATTCATCTGAGACATGGACTCTACAAGGTGTGGAAAGCGTTCCACAGGGATGCTGGCCCATGTTGACTCCAATGCTTCCCACAGTTGTGTCAAGTTGGCTGGATGCCCTTTGGGTGGTGAATCATTTTTGATACACACGGGAAACTGTTGAGCATGAGAAACCCTGCAGCGATGAAGTTCTTGACACTCTCAAACCGGTGCGCCTGGCACCTACTACCATACCCGGTTCAAAAACACGTAAATCTTGCCCATTCATCCTCTGAATGGCACACATAAGCAATACATGTCTCAGTTGTCTCAAGACTTAAAAATCCTTCTTTAACTCGTCTCCTCCCCTTCAGCTACACTGACTGAAGTGGATTTAACAAGTGACTAAGGGATCATAGCTTTCACCTGGATTCACCTGGTCAGTCGATGTCATGGAAAGAGCAGGTGTTCTTAATGTTTTGTACTCCGTGTATATCAGTAGGCTTTATGAGATCATGAGATTCTAGAGCACTATAATGGGGGCATTTCCACCTGAGACTTAACCCACACCAGTGTGTTGCCAGTGTTCATATTAAAAGTCCTGTTATTTTTTGGGGGCTGGGAAACAGTTTTTTTCCATCAGGAGTGTGACACTAAAGACTTGGGGCGAGCAGAATCAACAACCTATGCATCAACAAGACTTTGTGAGAAGGTGGTAAATGGGCAAGACAAAATATTTAAGTGCCTTTGGACGTGGTATGGTAGTACGTACATAACAATGGATAACTGTGAACGATTATCACCTTGAGAGGGTGGTAATCGTCCACCTTGAGAAGGTGGTAATCGTCCACCTTGAGAGGGTGGTAATCGTCCACCTTGAGAAGGTGGTAATCGTCTACTTTGAGAAGGTGGTAATCGTCCACCTTGAGAAGGTGGTAATCGTCTACTTTGAGAAGGTGGTAATCGTCTACTTTGAGAAGGTGGTAATCGTCTACCTTGAGAGGGTGGTAATCGTCCACCTTGAGTAGGTGGTAATCGTCTACTTTGAGAAGGTGGTAATCGTCTACTTTGAGAAGGTGGTAATCGTCTACCTTGAGAGGGTGGTAATCATCCACCTTGAGAAGGTGATAATCGTCTACTTTGAGAAGGTGGTAATCGTCTACCTTGAGAAGGTGACAATCGTCCACCTTGAGAAGGTAGTAATTGTCTACCTTGAGAAGGTGACAATCGTCCACCTTGAGAAGGTAGTAATTGTCTACCTTGAGAAGGTGGTAATCGTCCACCTTGAGAGGGTGGTAATCGTCCACCTTGAGAAGGTGGTAATCGTCCACCTTGAGAAGGTGGTAATCGTCTACTTTGAGAAGGTGGTAATCGTCTACCTTGAGAAGGTGACAATCGTCCACCTTGAGAAGGTAGTAATTGTCTACCTTGAGAAGGTGACAATCGTCCACCTTGAGAAGGTAGTAATTGTCTACCTTGAGAAGGTGGTAATCGTCCACCTTGAGAGGGTGGTAATCGTCCACCTTGAGAAGGTGGTAATCGTCTACTTTGAGAAGGTGGTAATCGTCTACCTTGAGAAGGTGACAATCGTCCACCTTGAGAAGGTAGTAATTGTCTACCTTGAGAAGGTGACAATCATCCACCTTGAGAAGGTGGTAATCGTCTACCTTGAGAAGGTGACAATCGTCCACCTTGAGAAGGTAGTAATTGTCTACCTTGAGAAGGTGACAATCATCCACCTTGAGAAGGTGGTAATCGTCTACCTTGAGAAGGTGACAATCGTCTACCTTGAGAAGGTAGTAATCGTCCACCTTGAGAGGGTGATAATCGTCCACCTTGAGAAGGTAGTAATCGTCCACCTTGAGAGGGTGATAATCGTCCACCTTGAGAAGGTAGTAAGCGTCCACCTTGAGAGGGTAGTAATCGTCCACCTTGAGAAGGTAGTAATCGTCCACCTTGAGAGGGTGATAATCGTCCACCTTGAGAAGGTAGTAATCGTCTACCTTGAGAAGGTAGTAATCGTCCACCTTGAAGGTAGTAATCGTCCACCTTGAGAGGGTGATAATCGTCCACCTTGAGAAGGTAGTAATCGTCCACCTTTAGAGGGTAGTAATCGTCCACCTTGAGAAGGTAGTAATCGTCCACCTTGAGAGGGTGATAATCGTCCACCTTGAGAGGGTGATAATCATCCACCTTGAGAGGGTGATAATCATCCACCTTGAAAAGGTAGTAATCGTCCACCTTGAAAAGGTAGTAATCAGAGCAGATCCACTGAGGCCAGGGCCCAGTGAGACACTGCAGCCGGACCTTGGAGGTGGAAACACAAAAGTCTGAGCCTTTTTGGTAAAACACCCCGGGGTAAGTCTCAGGTGGAAAGTTGCCATAACTACCAGGTCTGAGAGTTAGCAGAGCCACGGCGCTGTCTGGCTGGATCTAACCCTAACTGGATCACAGTCAAGTGAGATCAGGGTATATGGAGGATCCCTATCACACTACTGTGGTCTGGGTTGCATCAGCCTGGCACCTGGCGGCCGCCGGTCCGGGTCACACTGGATCCATTTCAGATGGGAACCTGACTTATCCAAAATGGATCAGCAGCAGCTGAATGGACGGATCTCTATCCCTAGGCCTTTATGGGACTTTATTAGCATTAACTAAGGAAGTGTATTATCCCTATAAGCAGAGCTATTCAACTAGGGTCCTGGAGGGCTTGAACCCAGCAGGGCGTCCTCGCAGCCCCGGCCTCATGCTGACTGTAAATCATTATTGCTGGATGTGCAGTTAGTTTGATATAGGAGCTTCCTAACCACGTGGCTGGCTAAGAGGATATTGGATTAAACCAAAGTGCTGTGAGAAGATCAATACCCATGAACAGTAATGTGATCTGATCAGATATAGTATTAAGCAGCCTTCGGCCTATTTTCTTGGCCCCTGAATATGTGAAGAGGGTAGACCTATGCGCGCACTTACATGCACATGCGTACATAAACATGTCTGATAGAACAAAATCGGGAAATACATAATTATACACAGTTATCATCATAATGTACGAATTCAGGGATTCATTCAAACAATGGATGGTCTGTCTCATTTGCTCACAATTAGGTATCCAGTACACAGCAAATCATGTTCAACCAATTCCCTATTTTGTATTCAACCAGGGTAGAGCAAGGAGGAGAGAAAGGAAAGGGAGCAACAGAACGAGAGCGGCAGAGAGAGAGGGAGAGAGGGAGAAAAAGGGCTGGATGACAGCTGTTGTATGAGGAGTTTATCTGATTCAATCTATCCATCTCCGGGCCCCTGCCCCTACCATCAACCAACCCCCACAAAGTCACACGCTCTCCTCTCACCACACCCTGCACATTCAAAAGGCACTCTGGGACACGCTCAACAGGAGCCACGTTCCCTTGAAAATAACCTGCTGCGTTATAAAAGACAATTTATATTATCTTTCAGTAGAATCCCTTCCTCACAGTCACCACTCCCTCAGAGGATCTGTGACTCATATAAGAAGCACATTAAGTAGGAAATATCCCGGATGTTCCGACTGATATCAGTCATTATGTTGTTTGTGTTAGACATCATTTGAGTCGCCTGGCACTGTGACAGTGTCTGGCTGCTCCTCAGCCTCAGTTAGCCTCCCTCCAACCCCCAGTCTCATCCTGTCATTTCCTGGCTCGGCTGGGTATGCCCAGCCACAGTCAGTCAAAGCACTTCAAAACTTATCAATATCAGTAGCCCAGCCTACTCCCTCACTCCCTCTTTTTCTCCCACCCTCCTGTGCTCTCTCTCCTGCTCTCTCTCTCTCTCTCTCTCTCTCTCTCTCTCCCTGGCAACCACAAAGAATCACTCTACATTCGTGAGCATCCCTGACCTCAATTCATCTCTCTGTTTTCTCCCTCCTTTAAGACAGTAGATTTGCTCATAGCGATGACTGCGTGCTCTCCTTTCCCTTTCTGTATCCATCCCTCCGTTTCTGAACTGCTTTCATGTTCACGTCCCTTTTTCTCTCTCTCCTCCCTCTATTGTCTCTGGCCAACCGAGGCCCGAGGGGAGTGATTGACAAGCAGGCAGGGTAGGAGAATTGGAACGCTTTGATAGGAGGAGATACAAAGCAAGGCCGGTGGACTGTCAGGTGGCTAAAATATCTGTCAGTAGAGCTCCACCCTCTGGCAATGTTTGTGTACTGCACCACCCCTGCCTGGTCTCGTCAGACTTCTAGTCCAGACTCTTTTAACTCATTGGCAGTGGGGAATGGGAACACACACACACACTTCTGCACACACACACACGCACACAAATCGTTTTCAAACTGGAATAATCAGAAAAGAAAAAAAGCTGAATTCGTAGCATTGCGTCATGTTGGACCAGAACTCTAGACAGTCGGATGGTAATCTGTGTATGTGCTAACTCACAGATATGAAAGAGAATGGTTAATCAACTATGGGGGGGGCGTATATTCCCCTGCTAAATGGATAAACAGATGTTAGAAACAGCCGATTCCCCACACAAAGGTCGTGTAACACTGAACTTGGTGTCACACCCTGGAAAACCCTGCCTGCCTCAAGAGCTTTGGTCTGACGTCAGAAAACCTTGTCCCAATCAGAAGGACTCGTTTTTACATTGCTACGGTGTGCCCTAATGAATTGGACCCGTGTGGCTGTGTTGGGAGGAGAGCAAACAGCTGCAGCCCGAGGAGAGCTCCAAGGCCAGCTGTTCCCGTCTCATTATGGGGGGGGGTCAAAAGGACACCAGCGGAGGGGGAAAAAATTATCACTCAATTTGACATACACAGAGCATAGAGCATGATGTGGCAGGACCAGCTAATGACGAGGAGAGGGGCTGAACCACCAATTACTCTCTATAGCCGTCAATGTGGATACGTTTCTAATTGCGTGGCCCCGGCGTCCATTTTAATTGCCTTGCGTGAACTTGAGCATCCACATATCTTTTTATATAAGCGCTACGATGGGGGAAGTGATCTGATATGGCCTACAAATTAATTATACTCATAACCAATTATTTCCGTAATCCCCAGGCATTACGCAACCATCTATATAGACTTGCCCCGTAACTCATCACACTTAACATGAACAAATAGCTGCACACGGGGCTGCAATGTGGTACACACACACACACACACCTTAACACGCATCTTAACACACACGGCAGCGGGGTCACCGAGTTCAACACTCATTTATTGATCTAGGTGGAAAATATATTGGCCCAATGCACAGTTGACAACATTGTGGGAGAGAGTGAGAGTCCGTGTAAAGCTCGGGTCACCATAAAAACCACAAGAAACGTACACAATAACAACAGTCCAAGATATGGCACAGAGCGACAATGGAGAACTGGGATCTGGGACAGTACTGTATAGTACTTTGGCACAACAGAAGTACATTGGTGGTGGTGGGTTAGTCTATGTCACATGTATCATTCCATATATATATTGTGGTATCCCAGGAGGTCTACCCGGGGGATGGTAATAGAGGGGAGGTACGTGAGGCACTCTTTCCTCTGGTCTAAAAACAAAATATCCCAATGCCCCAGGGCAGTGATTGACACTGCCCTGTGTAGGGTGCAGTCTTTTGGATTGGACGTTAAACGGGGGTCCTGACTCTCTGAGGTCATTAAATATCCCATGGCACTTATCGTAAGAGTAGGGGTGTTAACCCCGTTGTCCTGGCTAAATTCCCAATCTGGCCCTCCAACCATCACGGTCACCTAATAATCCCCAGTTTACAATTGGCTCATTCGTCCCCCTCCTCTCCCCTGTAACTATTCCCCAGGTTGTTGCTGCAAATGAGAACGTGTTCTCAGTAAAATAACGGATACATTTATTTTTTTTAAAGGAGCACGGTGGCACATGGCGGGAGAGAGACGGACACCGGTTAAGAGAGAGAAGGAAGACCGAGCAATTTCTTTGATATATTTGTTTTTGCGGACTAAAGCCCCCCCTGTCTCTGTGTCAATCTCTGCACGCTCAACCCAACACCCCACAGTTTACCACAATATATATATACAGTGCCTTGCGAAAGTATTCGGCCCCCTTGAACTTTGCGACCTTTTGCCGCATTTCAGGCTTCAAACATAAAGTTATAAAACTGTATTTTTTGTGAAGAATCAACAACAAGTGGGACACAATCATGAAGTGGAACGACATTTATTGGATATTTCAAACTTTTTTAACAAATCAAAAACTGAAAAATTGGGCGTGCAAAATTATTCAGCCCCCTTAAGTTAATACTTTGTAGCGCCACCTTTTGCTGCGATTACAGCTGTAAGTCGCTTGGGGTATGTCTCTATCAGTTTTGCACATCGAGAGACTGAATTTTTTTCCCATTCCTCCTTGCAAAACAGCTCGAGCACAGTGAGGTTGGATGGAGAGCATTTGTGAACAGCAGTTTTCAGTTCTTTCCACAGATTCTCGATTGGATTCAGGTCTGGACTTTGACTTGGCCATTCTAACACCTGGATATGTTTATTTTTGAACCATTCCATTGTAGATTTTGCTTTATGTTTTGGATCATTGTCTTGTTGGAAGACAAATCTCCGTCCCAGTCTCAGGTCTTTTGCAGACTCCATCAGGTTTTCTTCCAGAATGGTCCTGTATTTGGCTCCATCCATCTTCCCATCAATTTTAACCATCTTCCCTGTCCCTGCTGAAGAAAAGCAGGCCCAAACCATGATGCTGCCACCACCACGCTTGCACAGTGCTCCTTGGGATGTTTAAAGCTTGGGAAATATTTTTGTATCCAAATCCGGCTTTAAACTTCTTCACAACAGTATCTCGGACCTGCCTGGTGTGTTCCTTGTTCTTCATGATGCTCTCTGCGCTTTTAACGGACCTCTGAGACTATCACAGTGCAGGTCCATTTATACGGAGACTTGATTACACACAGGTGGATTGTATTTATCATCATTAGTCATTTAGGTCAACATTGGATCATTCAGAGATCCTCACTGAACTTCTGGAGAGAGTTTGCTGCACTGAAAGTAAAGGGGCTGAATAATTTTGCACGCCCAATTTTTCAGTTTTTGATTTGTTAAAAAAGTTTGAAATATCCAATAAATGTCGTTCCACTTCATGATTGTGTCCCACTTGTTGTTGATTCTTCACAAAAAAATAGTTTTATATATTTATGTTTGAAGCCTGAAATGTGGCAAAAGGTCGCAAAGTTCAAGGGGGCCGAATACTTTCGCAAGGCACTGTATATATATAAATAATACTGACACAGCCAGTTCCAATGAAATATATATATTTGTATTATTCAAGTAGGAGGGGAAGGGAGAAGGGGACAGTAAATGGCTCATGGTGGCCAGGAGCAATATCTAGTGATGAGGACAGGGGCAGTGCTTACACGGTGTACATACAGTGTGTGTAAATACTGTATCTATGGCTCTAGGGCAGTTGTCTGTTAGCGGAATAGTGTCTATGGTATCGTAGAAGGGAAGACCGAAGACAGGCAGATGTTCATCGTTCAAAGGCAGTGAGGGTCTCTGGTAGAGGCTGCATCTGTGGTGCATCAGAGATACTGGTGATACGTCTGGGGAGACCAAGGCTTCACACAGGGGTGCAAATTATCTCTACAGTTTCTTTCATCAACAGTAAATAGACTGGGTGTAATACCAGGTGTATGTCACATATACATAAAGAGGACTTCACAGGGTTTTTTAATTGGGGGGGATAAAAGCCTAATAGCTACAGTACAGTAGTAAAAGTGACATTTATATGTGTATTTCATGTAGGGGATAGGCTAGTGATAATTTACGGCAGTTATTAGGCCTTATATTTGGGGCAGTTCATGGGGCATAGTTGGGGTATTTTGGGGGCATTTGTTGGGGCTACAGTTGGGGCTATATTCGGGGCTACAGTTGGGGTATTTTAGGGGATTGTTGGGGCTACAGTTGGGGCTATATTCGGGGCTACAGTTGGGGTATTTTGGGGGCATTTGTTGGGGCATGTTGGGGCTATATTCGAGGCTACAGTTGGGGTATTTTGGGGGCATTTGATGGGGCTACAGTTGGGGCTATATTCGGGGCTACAGTTGGGGCTATATTCGAGGCTACAGTTGGGGTATTTTGGGGGCATTTGTTGGGGCTACAGTTGGGGCTATATTCGGGGCTACAGTTGGGGTATTTTGGGGGCATTTGTTGGGGCTACAGTTGGGGCTATATTCGGGGCTACAGTTGGGGTATTTTGGGGGCATTTGTTGGGGCTACAGTTGGGGCTATATTCGGGGCTACAGTTGGGGTATTTTGGGGGCATTTGTTGGGGCTACAGTTGGGGCTATATTCGGGGCTACAGTTGGGGTATTTTGGGGGCATTTGTTGGGGCTACAGTTGGGGCTATATTCGGGGCTACAGTTGGGTATTTTGGGGGCATTTGTTGGGGCTACAGTTGGAGCTATATTCAGGGCTACAGTTGGGGTATTTTGGGGGCATTTGTTGGGGCTACAGTTGGGGCTATATTCGGGGCATTTTGGTGGCATTTGTTGGGGCTACAGTTGGGACTATATTCGGGGCTACAGTTGGGTATTTTGGGGGCATTTGTTGGGGCTACAGTTGGGGCTATATTCGGGGCTACAGTTGGGGTATGTTGGGGCTACAGTTGGGGTATTTGTGGCTATAGCTGCCGGATGGGAGGAAGGTGAAGAGTATCCAACGCGCGATGGTAGAGCTCTCTCAGTGCTCTCAACAACTGCAGCCGACAGAACATCTGATTGAAGAGGTG
This sequence comes from Oncorhynchus mykiss, assembly GCF_013265735.2. Lineage (NCBI taxonomy): Eukaryota > Metazoa > Chordata > Actinopteri > Salmoniformes > Salmonidae > Oncorhynchus > Oncorhynchus mykiss. The sequence goes on from NC_048573.1 coordinate 40,986,961, forward strand.
AGGCAACGGCTCCTTTAGAGAAGGGAAGAGAGGGGGACAGAGAGAGAGAGACAGATTGAGGTTAAACGTTATGGACTAAACTATGAACTTTAGTCCGTTTAAATCCAAGTCAGCTGTGCTGTCTGCCAGTACGCCATGTTTTAAGGTCTGGTATGGATGATCAGAGGCTATAAACACATGGATCTCTATGTGTCAAACAATAGGGGGCATCACACATGCAAACATTTCTTTAGTTCTACATACTGTGAGACACATGCTCTGCCAGTGTACTGTCCACTAACTCTAACCTAATTTAACTACCAGACAGACAGAGGTAAAATGACTGGTTACTCACCCCAAGGACGTGGACTCTGTTGTAATAGGAGCTAAAATCTTTACTGAGAGACACCAGGAACTTGCAGATCTGGGAGACACATTGCACACGCATTAAACATACATTGAATGAGCATTCATTCACCTATATCAACTAGGACCGGGACGATACCTTTATCGCGATACTCGTTAGTATCGTAGCAAGGAAACAAAACATGAAGCGGACCAAACTTCTTCAGGAAAACGGCGCTAATGTTGGAAACAAACATCGTTATGTTGCCATCCAGAGTCACATTTATTTATTTTCCAAGTTACAGCACACAATATTTTACATACTGCAGGTTTATAAAGGGCCAAAGAGTTTGGTCTGCTTCGTGTTTTCATTTTTGCCATCAACTGATATTTCAATACACTACAAATATATCCTTTTAAAACCTCACCTGTTCAGTCTTCAGGTTGACTCTGGCCCCTCCATCACACTCCAACGCCTGTCCTGATTGGTCGAGAAGCTCAGAGAATGGAATGAGGTAATTGAACAGAAGAAGCCACTCCCCCTGTGAAACAGAAAGAGAGACACAGTCTCTAGAAGACCTAAGTAGAAATTAAACACAGATATTCACAAAGCGTCTCGGAGTAGAAGTGTTGATCTAGGATCAGGTATTAGGATCAGGTATCCCCCCGTCCATATAGTTATGACCTAAAAAGGTCAAACTGAAAATATCTATTTTTTTACCCCCAATTTCATGGTATCCAATTGGTAGTTACAGTCTTGTCTCATCGCTGCTACTCCCGTACAGACTTGGGAGAGGCGACGGTTGGGAGCCATGCGTCCTCCGAAACACAACCCTACCAAGCCGCACTGCTTCTTGACACAATGCCCACTTAACCCGGAAGCCAGCCGCACCAATGTGTTGGAGGAAACACCATGCACCTGGCGACCGTGTCAGCGTGCACTACGTCCGGCCCGCCACAGGAGTCCCTAGTGCACAATGGGACAAGGACATCCCTGCCGGCTAGCACTGCGATGCAGTGCCTTAGACCACTGCACCCCTCGGGAGGTCCCAGGTCAAACTGATCCTTGATCAGCACACCTACTGTGGGCCTACCTCTTCTTTTAGAGCTGAGAAGTCCAACTGGGAGCCCTCTGGGATTTCAGGGTAAAGTCCTGTGGGAGGCAAATACATGGGAACTGAACATCCACCGTGACAATAAACACATAGTACAATCAAGGTTGTTTATATTGCTTGGTGTGGACTAGTACTCATATACAACATGGTAGTTTGTGGTCCTGTGTGGCTCAGTCGGTAGAGCATGGCGCTTGCAACGTCACGGGTTGTGGATTCGATTCCCGCTGGGGCCACTAACACACAAAATGTATGCACATATGACTAAGTCGCTTTGGATAAAAGCTTCTGCTAAATAGTATGTAAATATGGTTCACGGCGTCGTGGCTGAACAACATCAACATACAGCTGGCTGGTTATACGATGTACCGGCAGGATAGAACAGCGGCGGTCTATGTATTTTTTGTAAAAAAAACAGCTGGTGCACGATATCTAAGGAAGTCTCGAGCTATTGCTCGCCTGAGGTAGAGTTTCTCATGATAAGCTGTAGACCACATTACCTACCGAGAGAGTTTTCATAAATATTCTTTGTAGCTTTTTACATACCACCTCAGTCAGAGGCTGGCACTAAAGACAGCATTAAATGAGCTGTATTCCACCATAAGCAAAAAGAAAACGTTCACCCAGAGGCGGCGCTCCTAGTAACCGGGGACTTTAATGCAGGGAAACTTAAATCAGTTTTACCTAATTTCTATCAGCATGTTAAATGTGCAACCAGAGGGAAAAAAAACTCTAGACCACCTAGACTCCACACACAGAGATGCATTCAAAGCTCTCCCTCGCCCTCCATTTGGCAAATCTGACCAAAATTCCATCCTCCTGATTCCTGCTTACAAAAAAATTAAGCAGGAAGCACCAGTGACTAGATCAATAAAAAAGTGGTCAGATGAAGCAGATGCTAAGCTACATGACTGTTTTGCTATCACAGACTGGAATATGTTCCGGGACTCCTCCAATGGCATTGAGGAGTACAGCATATCTGCCACTGGCTTCATCAATAAGTGCACCGATGACCTCGTCCCCACAGTGACCGTACGTACATACCCCAACCAGAAACCATGGATTACAGGCAGCATCCGCACTGAGCTAAAGGCTAGAGTTGCCGCTTTCAAGGAGCGGGAATCTAACCCGGGAGATTATAAGAAATCCCTCTATGCCCTCCGACGAACCATCAAACAGGCAAAGCGTCAATACAAGACTAAGATCGAGTCGTACTACACCGGTTCCGACGCTTGTCGGATGTGGCAGGGCCTGCAAACCATTACAGACTACAAAGGGAAGCACAGCCGAGAGCTCACCAGTGACACAAGCCTACCGGACAAGCTGAACTACTTCTATGCTCGCTTAGAGGCAAATAACACTGAAACATGCATGAGAGCACCAGCTGTACCGGAAGACTGTGTCATCACCCACTCCGCAGCTGATGTAAGACCTTTAGACAGGTCAACATTCACAAGGCCGCAGGGCCAGACAGATTACCAGGATGTGTACTGCGAGCATGTGCTGACCAACTAGCAAGTATCTTCACTGACATTTTCAACCTCTCCCTGTCCAAGTCTAACACCAACATGTTTCAAGCAGACCACCATAGTGCCTGTGCCCAAGAATACTAAGGTAACCTGCCTAAATGACTACCAATCCGTAGCACTTACGTCTGTAGCCATGAAGTGCTTTGAAAGGCTGGTCATGGCTCACATCAACATCATCATCCCAGAAACCCTAGACCCATTCCAATTAACATACCGCCGCAATAGATCTACAGATGATGCAATCTCGATTGCACTCCACACTGCCCTTTCCCACTTGGACAAAAATAACATCTATGTGAGAATGCTATTCATTGACAACAGCTCAGCGTTCAACACCACAGTGCCCTCAAAGCTCATCAATAAGCTAAGGACCCTGAGACTAAACACCTCCCTCTGCAACTGGATCCTGGACTTCCTGACGAGCCGCCCCCAGATGGTAAGAGTAGGTAACAACACATGCGCAACGCTAATCCTCAACACAGGGGCCCCTCAGGAGTGTGTGCTCAGCCCCTCCTGTACTCCCTGTTCACTCGTGACGGCACGGCCAGGCACGACTCCAACACCCTCATTAAATTTGCCAACGACACAACAGTGGTAGGCCTGATCACCGACACTAACAAGGCAGCCTATTGGGAGGTCAGAGACCTGGCCGTGTGGTGCCAGGACAACAACCTCTCCCTCAACGTGATCAAGACAAAGGAGATGATTGTGGACTACAGGAAACTGAGCACACCAGGAGACTGAAAATATTTGGCATGGGTCCTCAGATCCTCAAAAGGTTCTACAGCTGCACCATCGAGAGCATTGGTTGCGTCAATGCCTGGTATTGCAACTGCTCGGCCTCTGACCGCAAGGCACTACAGAGGGTAGTGTGAGCAGCCCAATACATCACCAAGCTTCCTGCCATCCAGGACCTCTATACCAGGTGGTGTCAGAGGAAGGCCCTAAAAATTGTCAAAGACTCCAGCCACCCTAGTCATAGACAGTTCCCTCTGCTACCGCACGGCAAGCAGTACCGGAGCGCCAAGTTTAGGTCCAAGAGGCTTCTAAACAGCTTCTACCCCCAAGCCATAAGACTTCTGAACATCTAGTCAAATGGCTACCCCCCCCCCCCCCCCCCCCCCCCCCCCTCCTCCTCCTCAACACCATTGACACACTCTGTTGTCATCTATGCATAGTCACTTTAATTAACTCTACCTACATGTACATACTACCTCAACCAATCGGTGACACCGCACATTGACTCTGTACCCGCACCCCCCTGTATATATTGTTATTTTTTACTGCTGCTCTTTAATTACTTGTTACTTTTTGATCTCTTATTCGTATCTGTATTTTTTTGTAACTGCACTGTTGGTTAGAGCCTGTAAGTAAGCATTTCACTGTAAGGTCTACTTGTATTCGGCGCATATGACTAATACAACTTGGATTGATTTGATATTATTTTATATTGGTAGTGTATGTACAACTGTGTGGTTCCGTTGGGTGTGGAGGTGTTAGATTGTGGTTGGACTAGAAATATACAGTACCGTGAGTCACTGCGGATAAGCCAGTCAGTCACGTCTACTAAATGACCATATCATCATTGTGTTGCCTTGCGTGTCTCACCCTTCTCCATGCCTCGCTCGTAACTGTCAAAGAGGGTGTGGAGCCGAGCACAGTTGTACATGACAAAGACTCCGCCTCTGGGGCCTTTGGTGGACACACTGCCTTCCCTCTGCACGTCCAGGGTGACCTGTGTGTTAAAACAGTTGTCAGTCTGACAGTCAGCTCTGACTCAACACAACACCAGCCAGGCACAAGCCCCCTGGAGAGCAAGGTAGGCCAGCATGCTACCAGTTCACACACACACACACACATGATTATCGGTGTGTACAACTGCACACACACACACACACATAAACACAATGCTCACTTAACCCGGAAGCCAGCCGCACCAATGTGTCGGAGGAAACACCGTAGACCTGGCGACCGTGTCAGCATGCACAATGCCCGGCACGCCACAGGAGTCGCTAGTGCACAATGGGACAAGGACATCCCTGTCGGCCAAGCCCGACCCGAACCCGGACAATTGTGCGCCACCCCATGGGTCTCCCGGTCGCGCCCGGCTGCAACAGAGCATGGACTCTAACCCAGAATCTCTAGTGGCACAGCTAAGACTCACCGGGCTCATATGGACCGTTGAGAGCAGCTCAAACCTCACAGTGGCGGAGGTCATGACCTTGATGATGTCATCCCAAGTCTGACCTGGAAAATGATTTGGAGTATTTAGGAAAGAAATCACATACCCTAATCAGTCATGGAAAAAGTACTCAAATGCTCTACTTGAGTAAAAGTAAAGATACCCTAATAGAAAATGACCCAGTAAAATAGTACTTGAGTAAAGGTCTAAACATATTTGGTTTAAAATATACTTAAGTATCAAAAGTAAAAGTATTCATTCATTCAAATTTCTTATATTATATTAAGCAAACCAGACGGCACCATTTTCTAGTTTTTTTTATTTATTTACGGATAGTCAGGAGCCCACTCCAACACTCAGACATTAATTTACAAACAAAGCATTTATGTTTAGTGAGTCCGCCAGATCAGAGGCAGTAGGGGTGACATGGGATGTTTGCTTAGGTGAATTGGACCATTTTCCTGTCAAAATGTAACGAGTGCTTTTGGGTGTCGGGGAAAATGTATGGAGTAAAAAGTACACTATTTTCTTTAGGAATACAGTGAAGTAAAATTTCTCAAAAATATAAATAGTAAAGTACAGATACCCCCCAAAACTACTTAAGTAGCACACTAAAGTATTTTTACTTAAGTACTTTTCACCACTGCCTAATCATACAAATCAGTGCGTCTCATACACATTTAAAAAGTACACACGCGTTACAAAGTGCACTTCAGACAAATTGAGCACACTCACCTTCGACTTGTTCTCCGTACTTCATCTCTGAGGCCTCCTTCATCTGCACTCTTCTCAGTCTATAGGACAGGGGCGAACAAAGACCCGGTGAGACAGACACACATACAGAGGCTTGAGGAGATCTGAAGAGACTACCTCCATGCAGACGGTGGAGAACAGTGATATACTTAGGTGCTGGGGACTAAAGAGAAATCAAATGGATAAAACTAGATGTAGTTCTTACTGGAGATACTGGGCCGCACTGAGGTGACTTCCAGGAGTCTTCACTGGTCCACAAACTAGATGCCTCTGAGAAACAGAAAGAGGGAAAACTGGTTCCCTCATAATGTATCTGGTTGCAGCCGGGATAGGTTGAGAGACTGTTTTGTGGATGCATAAAGCAATATTGTCAACAGTTTTACATTTGAGTAATTTAGCAGGCGCTCTTATCCGGCGCAACTTACAATTAGTGCATATCTTAAGATGGCAAGGTGAGAAAACAACCCATCACAATCGTTTTAAGTACATTTTTCCCTCAACAAAGTGTTTAAAATCAGCAAAGTCCGTGCTATTAGAACCAGTGCCTTTTTCTTTCATTTTGGAGGGGCGCCTTGAGTTGTTTAAAGCTGCATTATGCAGAAATCACGCCCTCATTTCCTGGTTGCTAAAATTCGAATAGTTCGCCTAATTTTAGTTAATGTGACAAAACAATCAACTATAGTGTAGAGAACCATTGTAACATCTAAAATGCTGTGAAATCTATTTATATAACGCAAAATATTGTTTGAAGCTAGTGTACAAAACCGAAAGTAAAAGACACAAAAACTAAACTTAAGAACTGGCAGCATAAAAATAGCGCACATAAAGCAGATCTCCTGCTTCTTAGACTTGCTTTCAATGAGAATGACAGATCTACAACACACGTTTCTATGTGAATTTGGTCAGGTCGCCCAATAAGTTACATATTTTAGCTTTAAAAAGGTCGGGTTTCAGACGTTTTCCCCCTTACTTTAGGGGGAAGCTTGTTCCACCATTGGGGTGCCAGGACAGAGAAGACCATTGACTGGGCTGAGTGGGAGCTGCCATCCCGTAGGAGTGGGAGGGCCAAGAGACCAGAGGTGGCAGAACGGAGTGCTCCTGTTGGGGGTGTAGGGTTTGAGCATATCCTGAAGGTAAGGGAGGGGCCGTTCCCCTTGCTGCTCCATAGGCAAGATGATGCGAGCTTCCACTGAAAGCCAGTGGAGTGTGCGGAGGAGCGGGGCGATATGGGAGACCTTAGGAAGGCTGAACACCGGCCGGGCTGCAGCATTCTGGATCATGTGCATGGGTTCGATGCAGAGCATGTGAGTGGAGTTGAGCGCTCCATGTCCTTTCCAACCGCTCCGTTAAAAACCGCTCCGCACTCACAACATCAAAAAACATCCGCTCCATTCATTAAAATCACAATTTTACCAACACCCATCTATTTTTGTGACTACCTGGACCTACCATTTGGTTTTGAAGTATTGAAACCAAATCATATGGATTTGAATGAAAAGTATTTGAATAAACATGAAAAGCTGAATCTAAATAGGTCAGGAGCCAGACAGGGAGCCTAAGAAGGAATTATTTAGGCTCTATTATTTCAAGGCTTTTGCCTACAAATAAATACACAGCGAAGCATTTGCGAGTGTGACAATAGGCTGGTAGGGACATAAAGCGCTCACCATTTTAAACATTTTGTTGTGTTAAATCATTGTAGCCTATAAATTGTGCATATAGGCTGTGATTTACTTCGAATTAAATACAAATTAAATGAAAAATGACTTGTTAGTGCATTTGAATTCATTTTTAGAATACATTTTTAGGAACACGAGTTTGGCCAGTCTGTGGTTTCAGGCTTATGTGATGGAGAGCAGCAGAGAATATCCTCTCCACACTTGTAGAGCCACTGGGGACGCTAAACACCCTTTTGGGCATTCTCGCCTGGCTGAGCAGAGATGCAGAGTTGTTTTTCTATTCCTTTTTCTATAAGTAGGCCTAAAGCTTTTTAGGCAAAATAACCCAATCAAAATGGAAAGCTCCTTGAACGTGAGAATATGCCAGGCCTAACGGGCCCAAAATCAATTATGGCCTAATGTATAGATAATAGAACAAAACATTTGCTAAACGTTTAAGAGATCTGGTTTTGAGTTTAGAAATACTTTGCTACAATGACACACTTAGTTATCTACCCAGCTCGTTCCTTTCTGTTAGCATGTGCACGTAGTAAGTACACCATCATGCTTTTGGGATACGTGCCTTTTCAGATTCCACAATTAATATTTAGTTGTGGACAGTACATCACCGCACTCCCTCTCTTTCTCTTGGTCCTCGTCTTTATAAGTCACCTTTGACTTCGCACCTGTGTGTTTTATCAGTTTCTTTATGGAAATATTTAGCGAACTACATGACATTAAGGGGTTATAGCAGCACACAAGTAGACTACAGATGCATGCTGGGCCGGGCATGCCCTGAGCTCGTGAAGTGAGCGCTACTGGATGGAAATTGGAGCGGGCGAGAAGGCCGACGCTCCAGCCTTTGAGAATCTCGCTCCAGTCAAATTGGGCACGCTCCGCTCCAGCTCCGCCCACATACTCTGGTTTGATGGCACAAGCGGGGAGCCCAGCCAACAGAGTTGCAGTTGTCTTGACGGGAGATGTCAATTGCCTGGATTAGGACCTGCCCCACTTCCTGTGTGAGGAAAGGTCGTACTCTACGGATGTTGTAGAACATGAACCTGCAGGAGCGAGTCACTGCTTTGATGTTTGCAGAGAACGACAGGGAGTTATCCAGGGTCACACCAAGGTTCTTTGCACTCTGGGAGGGGAACACCTTGAAGTTGTCAAACACGTTCTGTCGAAGTTGAGCTTGAGATGGTGGGCCGACATCCAAGCTGAGATGCGTTTCGCCACCTGGGTGTCAGAAGGGGGGGGGGGGGATCTATTGGTCCACGGTGTCGAAGGCAACGGATCGATCTAGGAGGATAAGAACAGAGGAGAGAGAGTCAGCTTTGGCAGAGCAGACACAGAGGAGAGCGGTCTCAGTTGAGCGAGCGGCCTTGAAAAATGACTCGTTAAGGGTCAAGAAGATCGTTCTGAGAGAGACAACAAGAGAGTTGGTCAGAGACAGAACAATCAAGTGTTTTGGAAAGAAAAGAAAGAAGGGATTACCGGTCTGTTGTTTTTGACGTCAGAGGAGTCGAGTGTTGGCTTCTTGACTCTGGTCATCTTAAAGTCAGATGGGAAAACAGTCAGGGATGAGTTCATGAAGGAAATGAGGAATGGGAGAAGGTCTCCAGGGATGGTCTGGGGAAGGGACGAGGGGATGGGGTCAAGTGGGCAGGTTGTCGGGTGGCCGGACATCACTCGTGGCAGGAAGAGAGAAAGGAGAAAGAGGTCAAGGCGTCGGGTGGGGCCAGTGGGCTCAGTAGGCTGAGTGAATGAGGAGCGGATGTCGTCAACCTTCTTTTCAAAGTGGTTGATAAAGTCGCCCACAGAGAGGGAGGGAAGTGGAGGATTAAGGAGGGAGGAGAAGGTGGAGAATAGTTTCCCAGGGTTGGAAGCAGAAGCTTGACATTTAGAGTGATAGAAACTTGGTAGGCATCGGCTGATCCTCAAGAGTAAGCACTTGGTACTTGGGTCAGTCATCAAAACAAATGTATTGGTGCACCCAGTGGAGAAAGTTGATTTCATTTCTTCCCAGTACAGGACATCCTATGCATACACGTGCTTGGATGGGAGTAACAGTAACGACATGTCATTTAGCTGTGAAAATGTCTTACCTTTTCATCCGATTGTCAAACAATTCACTTTAAAAAGTAGGCTACCTGCGCACATTCGTCCGGCATAATTCCAGCATCAAAAACAGTGTGCTGTGCACCCGCCATTTGGTGAATGGAAAGGGACGTCTCTAAAAACACCAAAAAGTGTAATGTCATTCTGTGATTGTCATTAGGGACTCAATTCACAGCCTGAATTGATTGACGTGTCCTCTGTTGTCCGAGCGGTTCTCAGTTTCGGCAGCCAGTCATCTGTGCCTTGGCAAAATGTTTGTGTTCATCCCCAACCACACTGCATTTTGAAGCGTACCCGTTTTCAAGACTATTCGCTCATTTCTCATGCGGCTGACAGGCGGTAATGATAAATGATTGTGAAATAGCCTAGTTTTCTTTCCTTCTCTGTTTTAATTATTGTGATAGTCTCATATTTTACCGGTAAGCTGTATCATCGACACTATTTATTTTCCCGGTACTCTGTACCGGACCACATCGGCTTACTTTCACCCCTGGGTGCACCTCTATTGGTTAGTATGGTGAACAGTGGAGGCTGCTGAGGGGAGGACGGCTTATAATAATGGCTGGAACGGAACAATTGGATTTGCATCAAACACATAGAAACCATGTGTTTGATGTATTTCATACCATTCCATTGATTCCCCTCCAGACATTGCCACGAGCCCGTCCTTCACAATTAAGGTGCCGCCAACCTGCTGTGATGGTGAAGTACAGATCACCATTATGTGGTAGTTAATGTTTCGTTGTGTCCAACAAACCTGTGTCAATGTTGCACCGCTGGCTCTCCATAGCATCGCTATCTGCTGCTGACGGAACTCATCCTGACAGGACGTGACATGTACCGCGGTTGCTGTGGATACCTAGGTCAATAAGAGATGTGAAAACCTAACATGAGACGTTATAGTAGTCCACGGCCATAGATATAGTATTACTATAGTAGTACACGGCCATAGATATTGTATTACTATAGTAGTACACGGCCATAGATATAGTATTACTATAGTAGTCCACGGCCATAGATATAGTATTACTATAGTAGTATACGGCCATAGATATAGTATTACTATAGTAGTATACGGCCATAGATATAGTATTACTATAGTAGTATACGGCCATAGATATAGTATTACTATAGTAGTACACGGCCATAGATATAGTATTACTATAGTAGTACACTGGTAAAGCTTGATGTTTAAAGCATTGGGGAAAAGAAAGCTTGACTCACTGTGCAGTCTGCAGTAGCCCTGTCCAGTTGGGCCAGATGAGACACACTGTCTCGTTGCACTGAGGACAAAAATCACATGAATTATGTTACAGACAGTCCTTAAGACAAATCTATAATGGACTGTTAAGCTATGGAGGCTTTATTTCCCTCGGCTACATTACAGTAAGTTTCACCTCTAAAGGCGCCATGTTATAGACTTACTTCCATATGAGATAATTCCATTGTATTGACCAATTTGACCCAAACCTTCTGTCTTTGCCAATGAATGTGTTAATCACAGGTTAACACGTTTACAACCAATCCCCAGGTCCTAACCTAGGTCAAAGATCCTTCATGTCTCACCTGTACAGGTACCCAGGCTGGGGTCATACCCTGGCAGCTGCTCCTCCTGAAACACCCTCTTCAAGTTCACTCTGAGCGTCCCCCACTCCTTCTCTCCCTCCATCTTCTTTTCTTCACTCTCTCGCCTTCCTCCATCTGTCTCCTCTCTTTCTTTGTACGGGGAATTCTGTAAAGCCTCCAACATCTTCTCCTCCCTCTCGTCATTGGTCCAGCTGACCGGCACTGACGGCCAATCGACGCCAAGTATTCGGAGGAAGACGATGATGTTGCTATCTTCAGGCAGCACAGGGCAGCAGGACACAGTAAACCTGAGATAAACAGGGACGTTACCAACACTGATATATGATATGGTGATAATGCAAAACCCTCTATACTCAGAATAACACATATTTAACCAAGACGGCACATACCGCAATGAACATAGTACTGGACAGTGACATAATGCCATATGAGTTATCAAGCCAGGTCCTAACTCACCCCTGTCTCCTCAGTAGCGCCCCTAAGTGGTCAGTCAACAGAACGGTGCGTAGTTGCCCCAGCGTGAGTGTGTCCGGGGAGGGTAAATTGGGTTTGGGGTGAAGGGCCGGGCAGTTGAGCACCACACCCCCCTGTCTCTGGCTAGGAGGCTTCAGGTACGCCGACACTCCACTCAGGACCTTCTGAAACGCGGCAATCCGGTCAACCCGCACCCTCAGCCCCTCTCCCATGACCTCCCCACCAGCCACAGGGAGAACCCCACACCCTTTCAGGGACAGCACTCTACCCATCACTGCTGGGGGAACCTAGACACAAACACATCACACTTACATACTGTCCATGGATAGCAGACAGTTCTTCTCAAATTCAGTCAAAAACAATATTGCAGTAGTAGTAGCCTTCTGCCTTCAGTGGGATAGACCTAATTTGCCTACTTGCATGAGTCTGTTCGTGTTCTCCTGCTCAGACTTTGCTGGCATATGCCAGATCTTAAAATGCCTGGATAGGTCATTTACATATCAGCTAACCACATCATATGATATAGCAATCTGGTGCCCGACGGCACAGTCGATGACGTGACACGCATGCAACGTCTGAGCAGGGAATGCAACCATGCAACTACTTTGGTCACGATCCTCTGCTCAGACTTTGCATGCATCAACCAATGGTTGAGTTCCACGTCATCGACTGTCATCTACTGACAGATTGCTATAACATATGATGTGGTTTTCTGATACATGAAATACATATCCAGATTTGGCATGCGTCAGCAACGGGTTTCCATTAGTTACCACAGTCACAAAGCCAAAATTGTCTATCATAAAAGTGTATGAAAACAAACACTTCGTTTTTTGGTCTTAATTTAAAGTTAGGCATAACATTAGCAGTGTGGTTAAGGTTAGGTTGGAAATCACACTTTAAGAAAGAGAAATTGTACAAATAGGCGGGATTTATTACTTTGTGGCTGTGACCTCGCAAAGCCTTGGCGATGCCATGCAAACATCGTCTCGCGAGATGATAGACCCCATGTAAAAACACGGTGCCACATTTTGCTGTGAGTGACCCACATTATTTTATTTATTTATTTTACCAGGCAAGTCAGTTAAGAACAAATTCTTATTTTCAATGACGGCCTGGGAACAGTGGGTTAACTGCCTGTTCAGGGGCAGAACGACAGATTTGTACCTTGTCAGCTCGGGGGTTTGAACTCACAACCTTCCGGTTACTAGTCCAACGCTCTAACCACTAGGCTACCCTGCCGCCCCAGGGTTTTGTCCAGGGGTTAATAATTTTTGCCGCAGGGTTTAAATGTTATGTCGACGAGGACAATGTCAACGGTCTCAAATATGAAAACGTATTAATTCCATTTTGTTCACAATCATCAAGTGGATGTTGAAGATAGGTCGGGGTAAAATAATTAGCCTCCACATCTCTCAAGACTCTTCAACCTGTCAAAATGAAAAGCGTGTGCTGTCAACTGTGTGTGTGTCTGTCTGTCAACCCATGCGTTATAGCCAGTGTATCCAACTGCGAATAATTCAAAGGAAAAATATAATGGGGTTCAAATGAATTGAATTAAATAATAATATTAAGACGCTAGCTATTTAGCACACCGACCTGTCCGTCTGCATAAAGCGTATTCAGCACCGTAGTGGGTGACAAGAAATCCCTGTTTTGGAGATTCTTAGCGCTGCTTTCTTTAAACCAAAGCTTCTCCGGCTCACTCGAGATTCTGTCACTGCTACCCTGACCGGCATCGGGAACATGTTCAGGCTCTCCCCGTAGTGCGGAGCCCAGAGCTTGGACGGTACGGGTGATCCGAAACGGTGTCTCGTCAATGTTCTCCATCACTAACTCACAACCTAATCATCACTTCAACTGAGCTAAACGGTATAGTAATCATTTGTGTTTATGACAGCTAACTTTTCAAATAGACAAAACATTTGTTCCTCTGCTCTAGTCGATCGATCTCGTATTGGCTGTGAATGACTGCATGATAACCACAATGCGGAACTGTAGAGTGCAAATGTTGTTTCCCTGAGTTCCGTTTCCTTGTGAAGCAGGGCAAAAGCGCGAGTTTATGGCGCCATATTGTGTGTGGCAGAGTTGGCCGTTTAGCACGATCTATGAAATTCATAGTAAATTAACTTTCATCAACAATGTTGGTTATTTAATGGTGATTCTGCAACTACGGGCACTTCTATGTCCTCGCAGTGATTTTATTTAAATGATTATAATTGTTATTCTTTATTTGTTAAGTTCACACTACAATCACCCCATACTTTTTCTTTCACACCTCTTTATCAAGTATTTCAGATGCATTTTATACCTCAAGTTCACTATTTTGCCCTTGTCTCTGACCCAGACTTTTGCGCTTCTACTATATTTTCCTATGAGAAAACATGTGTAATTAATTCATGTTATCTACTAGAGAAAGATTACATTAAATCTATATCAATATGTATTGTGAGTATGCTCTTTATATTGTTTTTAAACCAAATATGTGGTGTCATTTCCACAACTGAGGACAAATTCCTCATTAATAAAGTTTTTTTTAAGAGAATGTTAATTTAGTTACCATGGAAACATATTGTGACAGTGTATCACATGGCTGGTCATCTCCACTGCCTCTGATCAAGATGACTCACTAAACACAAGCTTTGTTTGTAAATTATGTCCGAGTGTTGGAGCGTAACCCTGGCTAACCGTACATTAAAAAAAACTTGAAAATGGTGCCATCTGGTTTGCTTAATATATAAGGAATTTGAAATTATTTATACTTTACTTTTGATACTTAAGTATATTTTAGCAATTACAGACATATAGAAACAAAATAAAAAATGATCCTATACGATACCAGGAACATCTGCAAAAGACAGGGAGAAATACTGGAAATAAAAAGAGAAGTGAAATCTATCTCTGAGCTTACAAAGCAGAACAAAGAAACAAGAGAAGGCAATGGAAATGCAACCAATGGAAAAGAAGACTGACTTTAAAGAGAACAGTTGCAATGGAGACCTACCTATCAGGCAACACACCACCTCAGTCAACAGATGACTTGCAGCCAGAATACCTGCCCCTAACTTACCTGACACTGATGCGTGCCCTGATACCCCTTCCTCATTGTCAGCAACATAAATGAGTAGTCAAATACTTGCTGGAAGGAAAAATGTTGGAAGAAGTCTCTCAAAAACATACAAAGATCTTTACATGTCAAATGTCAAACTTGATAATGCTTTGCGGAAAGCTGAGAAATTCAAAAAAGGTATGATTGACTGATGAAGAAACTGGTGAGACAAGATTCCACAAAGACAAAACAGCAAATGAAGGAAACTCCAAAGAACCTGAGAAGGATTTTGTTTCAAATGCCATCATTGCAGAGTTAAAGCAAAAGTATCAACAAATTTACCAGTGCCAAGGACAAACAAGTGGCTTCAAAAATGCTCAGTGGCAACATCCTGAGAAAGTATGGCCTGGCCAATGCCCCAAACAGAAAATGTTGATTTTCAGCAAAAGCAATGAGGACAAATTAAAACAATACTCCAGGAAAAATCAGTGAAACACAATTAGCACTGCCAGGCTCTCGCCCAGGCTCAGTCGTAACCGGCCGCGACCGGGAGGTCCGTGGGGCGACGCACAATTGGCCTAGCGTCGTCCGGGTTAGGGAGGGTTTGGCCGGTAGGGAAATCCTTGTCTCATCGCGCACCAGTGACTCCTGTGGCTGGCCGGGCGCAGTGCGAGCTAACCAAAGTTGCCAGGTGCATGGTGTTTCCTCCGCCACATTGGTGTGGCTGGCTTCCGGGTTGGATGGCGCTGTGTTAAGAAGCAGTGCGGCTTGGTTGGGTTGGGTATCGGAGGACGCATGACTTTCAACCTTCGTCTCTCCCGAGCCCGTACGGGAGTTGTAGCGATGAGACAAGATAGTAGCTACTAAAAACAATTGAATACCACGATATTGGGGAGAAAAAGGGGTAAAATTCACACACACACACAAAAAAAGAGAATGGTGGCGTGCTCGGTCCTCCTTTTCCTGTAGTCCACAATCCTCTCCTTTGTCTTGATTGCGTTGAGGGATAAGTTTTTATTTTGGCACCACCCGGCCAGGTCTCTGACCTCCTCCCTATCCGCTGTCTCATAGTTGTCAGTGATCAGGCCTACAACTGTTGTGTCATCTGCAAACTTAATGATGGTGTTGGAGTTGTGCCTGGCCATGCAGTCATGGGTGAACAGGAAGTACAGGATGGGACTGAGCACGCACCCCTGAGGGGCTCCAGTGTTGAGGATCAGCGTGGCAGATGTGTTGTTACCTACCCTCACCACCTGGGGGCGGCCCGTCAGGAAGTCCAGGATCCAGTTGCAGAGGGAGGTGTGTAGTCCCAGGGTCCTTAGCTTATTGATGAGCTTTGAGGGCACTATGGTGTTGAAGGCTGAGCTGTAGTCAACGATTAGCATTCTCACGTAGGTGTTCCTTTTGTCCACATGGGGAAGGGCAGTGTGGAGTGCAATAGAGATTGCATCATCTGTGGATCTGTTTGAGCGGTATGCAAATGTGAGTGGGTCTATGGTTTTTGGAATAATGGTGTTAATGTGAGCCATGACCAGCCTTTCAAAGCACTTCATGGCTACGGACGTGAGTGCTACGGGTCTGTATTCATTTAGGCAGGTTACCTTAGTTTTCTTGGGCACAGGGACTATGGTGGTCTGCTTGAAACATGTTGGTATTACAGACTCAATCAGGGACATGTTGAAAATGTCGGTGAAGACACCTGCCAGTTGGTCAACACATGCCCAGAGCACCCGTCCTTGTAATCCGTCTGGCCCAGCGGCCTTGTGAATTTTGACCTGTTTAAAGGTCTTACACACGTCGGCTACGGAGAGAGTGATCACACAGTCGTCCAGAACAGCTGATGCTCTCATGCATGCCTCATTGTTGCTTGCCTCGAAGCGAGCATAGAAGTGATTTAGCTCGTCTGGTAGGCTCATGTCACTGGGCATCTCACGACTGTTCTTCCCTTTGTAGTCTGTCATGGTTTGCAGGCGCTGCCACATCTGACGAGCGTTGGAGCCGATGTAGTACAATAAATCTTAGTCCTGTATTGGCGCTTTGCCTGTTTGATGGTTCGTCTGAGGGAGTAGCGGGATTTCTTATAAGCGTCCAGATTAGAGTCCCTCTCCTTGAAGGCAGCAGCTCTACCCTACTCTACTCTTGCTCTGTGTAGATGTTTCCTGTTTCTGGTTGGGGTATGTATGTACAGACACTGTGGGGACGACGTCATTGATGCACTTATTGATGAAGCCAGTGACTGATGTGGTGTACTCCTCAATGCCATTGGAGGAATTCCGGAACATATTCCAGTCTGTGCTAGCAAAACAGTCCTGTAGCTTAGCATCTGCGTCATCTGACCACTTCTTTATTGATCTAGTCACTGGTGCTTCCTGCTTTATTTTTTTCTTGTAATCAGGAGGATGGAATTATGGTCAGATTTGCCAAATGGGGGGCAAGGGAGAGCTTTGTACGCGTCTCTGTGTGTGGTGTAAAGGTGGTCTAGAGTTTTTTTCCCCCTCTGGTTGCACATTTAACATGCTGCTAGAAATTAGGAAAGACTGATTTCAGTGTTCTTGCCTTAAAGTCCCGGCCACTATGAGTGCCGCCTCTGGGTGGGCGTTTTCCTTTTTGCTTATTTCTTTATACAGCTGACTGAGTGCGGTCTTGGTGCCATCATCCATCTGTGGTGGTAAATAAACAGCCACAAGAAATATACATGAAAACTCTCTTGGCTCATAGTTGTCAGTGATCAGGCCTACAACTGTTGTGTCATCTGCAAACCTAATGATGGTGTTGGAATTGTGCCTGGCCATGCAGTCATGGGTGAACAGGAAGTACAGGACGGGACTGAGCACGCACCCCTGAGGGGCTCCAGTGTTGAGGATCAGCGTGGCAGATGTGTTGTTACCTATCCTCACCACCTGGGGGCGGCCCGTCAGGAAGTCCAGGATCCATTCTCTACTCTATTTCGTGCATCAGCTGTTGTTTAAAAATATACACAGACCCCCCCCCCCCCCCCATCCCATAGTCTTACTGGAGTGTGCTGTTCTATCTATAAGCAAACAGTGCAGCGTATATATCCCGCCAGCTGAATGTTATTCATGTCGTCATTTAGCCACGATTCCGTGAAACAAGATATTACAGTTTTTAATGTCCCGTTGGTAGGATATTCGTGATCGTACCTCGTCTAATTTATTGTCCAATGATTGTACGTTGGCAAGTAATATTGATGGTATAGGCAGATTTCCCACTCGCTGTCGGCAGATCCTTACAAGGCACCCCGCCCTGTGTCCTCTATACCTGTGTCTCTTTCTCCTGCCAATGACTGGGATGTTGGCCTTGTCAGGTATCTGAAGTACATCCTGTGCGTCCTGGTTGTTGAAGAAAGAATCTTAGTCTAATCCAAGGTGAGTAATCACTGTCCTGATATCCAGAAGTTATTTTTTGCCGTAAGATACGGTGGCAGAAAGAATATATACAAAATAAGTTATAAATAACGCAAAAAACAAACACATAATAGCAGAATTGGTTCGGCGCCTGTAAAACGGCTGCCATTTCTTCCGGCGCCATCTTCCTTTACCTGTGTAAATACACCAGTGAAATCCAGGCAGTTCACTTTGGTGATTCCCACAAGCAGGTGACCCTCCACACCTGTGTTGGATATACCACAAATTATACAGTTTCACTTTGGTCACTGAGCTCGTCTATGGGGCATGACCCCTCTGCTATCTGGGCCCATCTCTCAAAAACACTGGCCTACTTCCTTGAGCTCTGCCCATCGGCTACTGCTGTACACTTTGTGAGTGCAGGGCAGGATAGGTCTAAAAAAAATAATATCCGCTATCTCTCTGTAACGGCATAACTTTAGACCGTCCCCTCGCGAACCATGGACCCTCTGCACACATCAACAACAGTCACCCAAGGGGAACCACTACTTCAATGTCTCAGAGCAAGTGACGTTACCGATTGAAACGCTATTTAGCGCGCACCACTAACTAAGCTAGCCGTTTCACATCCGTTACATCTCCACCCTTCCCTTTGAAATGGGCTTCCAGAGAGTCACATGGAATCTCCTAGAAGCCGGACATGGAAAAGTCCCAGCTGATGGGGTCGGCACAGCTGTGTAACGAAAAGCAGATGGAATTGTGGCACGAGGCAAGGACCTCCCATATGGAAGAACTGTATTTGAGGAACTGTCAAAAGATCAGTCAGCCAACAAGCTCTTATATATCTCAGAGGAAGAGAGAGAGAGCATGGGGAACCTCCCACCTGGAGACAATCCGTGGGGCAATGAAGATACACCAGGTAATCGTTGTGGGTCATTTTATGTCAAATCTCACATTTGTTATACAAACATATTATCACTACATTATGTGTCACTAGACTATGTTAACGTTACATATTCCGAATGTGCATAACTTTTAGAATTTCCTGTGTTTCCAGATTGTCACCGACAGTCCAGGAGAGAGAACTTAAGAGGATACTCAGTTGCTTCTGTTCCTTTCTACATCACTGCAGCTGTTTCAGCCCACGGACTGGTTGAAAAAAAGTGCGAGTCGGACCAAGATGGAAAATCCAACACATCTCACAACGCCTTCCAGCCCATTGAAGATCTAAGTGAAACATTGATCGGAAAGTGGTTTTGTGGCAGAGTATGAACAGGACGTTTACCCTGGTATCGTGCGAGACGTTCACGCAGAGAGTGGTGGTCTTGTGAAAACCATGAGTCGCGTTGGCTCGAACCGTTTTCTTGGAGCCTCGTCCAGTGACCAAAAGGCACGTGGAGCAGGATGACGTGGTCTGGGAGGAACGTAAAGCTCTCTTTCTAAGCCTTTAGATACCCTTGGAAACTCACTATACAGTACATACAAAGCAGGACATAAAATCGTACATAAAATAAAACATGTGCAGCTCTCAATGAACTCTTCCCTCGATATATAGGTGCTAGAAGTTCTAGTTGTTGCATCGAAGTGTAGTCAATGACAAAACACTGTTCTCATGTTGAAAATGTGCTAGGTCCAGTGTTTTGGAAGTAAGTGGTGAACTTGGTAGATGGTATAACAACATTGCAATGACAGTTTTATATGGCTTTTCCTACTTGTTCAATAATGTCACGAGCTCTTTTAGAGCTCTATCTGAATGAATTCTAATTATGCCCTAGAAAGCCTTTTTGGTATAGAAACTCAAGTGGTCATAATAAATCATCCTGTTCTCATGGCGGGTGCCAGAAAATGACTGTGTATGTGTGTGTGTATATATATATATATATATATAAGGTTGCCAGACTAGGAACACAGGGCTGGTTCAGGCTCATTGGCCAACAGGCCTACAGTCATGCTAATTTGAGCAGTAGCCTACAGATGGTCATGAAGTCTCAGCGTAGTCGAACTAAGTGGAATAAGAAGTTGACTATGCCTGCTATGCGGGTCGAGACCTTCAAGTTCCTCTGTGTCCGCGTCACCAAGGACATTCATGTACCATGGTCTATACACACCAGCTCAGTCGTGAAGGGGACGCGAACAACGCCTCTTCCCCCTCAGGATGCTGAAAAGATTTGGCATGAGCCCTCAGATCCTCAAAAAGATATACAGCTGCACCACTGAGAGCATCTTGACTGGCTACATCACCGCTTGGTATGGCAACTGCTCAGCATTCGACCTCAAGGCGCAACAGAGGCTACAGAGGGTAGTGCGTACGACCCAGTACAGGCCACTTACTTTTTTCAGTCTTTACTAATAACTCTAGTTTTGTCACACCTGGACTACAGCTCAGGTGTGACAGGTGCGTCAATTGGCTCAGAACAGGGCAGCATGGCTGGCCCTTAAATGTACACGGTGAGCTAACATGAATAATATGCAGGTAAATCTCTCATTGCTTAAAGTGGAGGAGCGATTGACTTCATCACTACTTGTTTTCGTAAGAAGTGTTGACATGCTGAATGTACCGAAGTGTCTGTTTAACTACTAGCACACAGCTCAGACACCCATACATTCCCCACAAGACATGCTACCAGAGGTCTCTTCATGGTCCCCGAGTCCAGAACAGACTATGGGAGGCGGACGGTTCTACAATAGAGCCATGACTACATGGAACTCTATTCCACATCAAGTAATTGATGCGAGGAGTAGAATCAGATTTAAGAAACAGATAAAAATACACCTTATGGAAAAGCAAGGACTGTGAGGAGAGACACACACATGAAAAGACATGCACTCTACACACACGTCCACATGGATGTTGTATTGTAAATATGTGATAGTGCCGTATTGGCCTGAGGGAACAC
>NC_048573.1:41013008-41043008 GCF_013265735.2 Oncorhynchus mykiss
GCAAATACATGTAGTTGATATTGGAATGTTTAAATACACTTGGAAGTTATTGGTGTGTATTTGAAAATACTCAAATATACACAGAAGTGCATTTTTAAATACAAATATTGAAATACTCCCATGCATTTGAACCCAGGTCTGTTTGGTTCTAGGAGTACTTGAAATAATGTATTTGGAAAATAGTTTCAAATAGTAGGATATTTATAGAACATTGTGAAAATTGAAGTATTTCACTTCTGCCATATTTGAAAATACTAAAGACAGAGAATTTGTATTTTTAAATGAGAAATACCCATATATTTCAAACCAGCTCTGTATCTCTACACATGATACAATGACCATTCAAATTACCACAACAACAAAACAAACGTGTGGAAAAAAAACATTTTTATTTGACTTATTCACCTTTATTCACGTCAGTAGGACATGGAAGGCGTCTGCTAACACCAAAACACTCCATCACAATACTGACGGATAGACAAGACAGACATGCTCTGCTCTCCCTCAGCATAGACAGGGAACAACAGAAGGGGAAGACTGATGGTTTAGGCATAATTGACATTTGTGTTAGTGTGTGGGGGGGGGGGGGGGGTTGTCAAGTAGTTGTGTGTGCTTTCATGTGCGTACGCTTGAGGAACACAAGTCTGCAGCCCACTACTGTTGTTCTCGTCTTTAGAACAGGCACTTCTCATAACTGCAAGACAGGGAGGGGGAAAAAAGAGCCGGTTTAACAGATTAATGATCTGGTAACGAATTACCAACACGTTGAATCATGCCGAGATCGGAAAGACCTGTTAACAGGTTGAAGTGAGATTTGTTTGGAAAGGGGAACCATTTTAAATCTAGGAGTTTGCAGGTGGTATGTGAAACTGAGATGTTAAGAAAATCCCCTCGCCAAGCAAAGAATATATTGCAATGTTAGCCTCCGTGACAGCACAGTAGGCTAGTCAACACCGCCTAGCTAGATCACAGCGGTAAGTACCTGTGCAGGCTGTGGACTCCTCCCTCCATCTGGGCCGAAGTCGACCTCCTCTCAAACTTCAGATCCCCAGAATACATCATGGCTCTGCACGGGGAAGACAAATAGTGTTACGCGGAGCCCCCGAGCTCACACACACGTGCCGGTATCAAAGTAGGTGCACTTTGACAAAACATTCAGACGTGTGTGTGTGTGTGCGTACCTGAGCTGGGTGAGGCTCTTGGATCCGATGTCTTGACAGGAGTGTTGGATCCCAGCCAGCAGGTAGGGAATAAACTTATGGATAGAGCCCTTGTCCTGGACCGTCCCCGACACACCCTGGGCAACCTTGATCTTGTCACACTCACTGCAGAAAGACGGAGGAGGAAACAGGTAGAGAGAGAGAGAGAGAGAGAGAGAGAGAGGACGGGTCAGCTATATGTCATTTGTCTTTTGAGTGACTGCCTGCTGCCTGTTGCAAAGCCAGTTGCCCCTGAGTCGTAGTAATTGATTAGTGCACACCGTGGCGAAACATGTTGCAAAGGGAAGCAACAAGCGCTTCTTATTGGACAAGTTCAGGTAGTGCCTCCCTGTTTGTCTGTTTTATTTCATTTGGTGCCTAATGAATACAATTCTAGGGATAATAAAGATTTGTTTTACCGTATTAATAGTGCATTAGTATAACTAGGACTCAGTACCTGAAGTATCTGGTCTGGGAGCCCAGGTTCTTGTCCATGGCGTCCAGTGAGCCCATGCCTCGGTATTTCTTCAGCCTAATGCCGTCAGAGAAGAAGTATTCACCTGGAGCCTCGCTGGTGGCAGCCAGGAGAGAGCCCATCATCACTGGAGAGACACAAGGGGAGGAGAGATGAGAGAATGTACCTTTCATGCTTTGAGAGGGATTTGTGTGTGTTAGTACATTATTATATCAGTCTCTAAATGTGAGCCTGTAAGTACTAAAAGTAATGGCTAATGCTATGTGTAACGGCTAATGCTATGTGTAACGGCTAATGCTATGTGTCACGGCTAATGCTATGTGTCATGGCTAATGCTATCTGTAATGGCTAATGCTACGTGTAACGGCTAGGGAGATACCTAGTCAGTTATACAACTGAATGCATTCAACTGAAATGTGTCTTCCGCATTTAACCCAACCCCTCTGAATCGGAGAGGTGCCGCCTTGCTCAGGGGCAGAACGACAGATTTTTACCTTGTCAGCTCGGGGATTCGATCCAGCAACCCTTCGGTTACTGGCTCAATGCTCTAAACACTAGGCTATCTGCCGTAATGGCTAATGCTTTGTGTAATGGCTAATGCTTTGTGTAATGGCTAATGCTTTGTGTAATGGCTAATGCTATGTGTAATGGCTAATGCTATGTGTATGGGTATCTGATTTGAGCATGAGACACACCTGTAGATGCCCCAAGTGCCAGGGCTTTGGCGATGTGCCCCACGGTCTGGATGCCCCCATCGGCGATGACTGGCACCCCGAATCGACGGGCGTACTCAGACACCTTGTACACGGCGGTGGCCTGGGGACGCCCACACGCCAACACTGAGATAACAAGGGAAGGAAGACAGGCATGAACAAAGAACACACACACGTAGTGACAATGTTCATGCCTGCTTGAGGCCTACTTTGTGTCACTTGGTTCAATGGAGGCTGACAGGTCATGGTGGGGCATATCCCTGCATATGTAGCCCCCCCCCCCCAAGAGACAGACTAGGCATTAGGCATCCTCACACAGCAGACAGTCTGTCCTCGCCTGCCATTTTAGGTCGTCATTTACTGGTTTATCAAGTAAAAATCTCCATATCAGTATTTCTTGAATATGAATTCATATTTTCATTGATTTGCTGTATATTAAACATGGTTTTGGCTCGCTTGAGTGGATCATCTCATAATTAATTGGATTTCATCGTCTGTGCTTCCCTGATAAATGTAATCATTATGAAACTGATTACACAGCAAGCTGATGGGACAGGAAAGACCTTTTGGCATTTAGTAAGATAGGACTTCCCATTCACAAAGCATGATTCAACAAGTAGTCGACCAAACACACACACAATATTAGGCTACATTAGACAAATGTGATGTTTATTAAGGAAAATAACATTCATAAAATGAAAAGAAAAACAACTGAAACCGAGGAAGCCTTAGAAAGGGTTTTAGTTTATATGTTTTGAATTCAGGAAGCACAAGCATCTCTTCAGGAAGCATCTCTGCAGAAGGTCCTCTGATTGAGTGTAGTCTGGTGTGAAGGTGAACGGAAAGGCACTGGAGCGACGAACCGCCCTTGTTCTCTCTGCCTGGCCGGTTCCCCTCTCTCCACTGGGATTCTCTGCCTCTAAAACTATTACAGGGGCTGAGTCACTGGCTTACTGGTGCTCTTCCATGACGTCCTTAGGAGGGGTGCATCAGTTGAGTGCGTTGAGTCACTGACGTGATCTTCCTCGGGTTCGTGCCGTGGGGGAGAACTCCGTGGGCTATACTCGGCCTTGTCTCAGGGTAGTAAGTTGGTGGTTGAAGATATCTCTCTAGTGGTGTGGGGGCTGTGCTTTGGCAAAGTGGGTGGGGTTATATGCTGGCTGGTTGGCCCTGTCCGGGGGTATCGTCGGACGGGGCCACAGTGTCTCCCGACCCCCCCTGTCTCAGCCTCTAGTAATTATGCTGCAATAGTTTGTGTGTCGGGGGGCTAAGGTCAGTCTGTTATATATGTAGTATTTCTCCTGTCTTATCCAGAATCCTGTGTGAATTTAAGTATGCTCACTCTAACTCTCTTATTTCGGAGGACCTGAGCCCTAGGACCATGCCTCAAAACTATCTGGCCTGATGACTCCTCCCCAGTCCACCTGGTCATGCTGCTGCTTCAGTTTCAACTGTTCTGTCTGCGGCTATGGATCCCTGGTCTCTCACTCTCCGTCTCTCACTCTGAATGATTGGCTATGAAAAGCCAACTGACATTTACTCCTGATGTGCTGACCTGTTGCACCCTCTACAACCACTGTGATTATTATTATCTGACCCTGCTGGTCATCTATGAACGTTTGAACATCTTGGCCATGTTCAGTTATAACCTCCACCCGGCACAGCCAGAAGAGGACTGTCCACCCCTCAGGTTCCTCTCTAGGTTTTTTCCTAGGTTCCTGCTTTTCTAGGGAGTTTTTCCTAGCCACCGTGCTTCTACATCTGCATTGCTTGCTGTTTGGGGTTTTAGGCTGGGTTTCTGTACAGCTTTGTGACATCGGCTGATGTAAAAAGGGCTTTATAAATACATTTGATTGATTGATTATTTTTGCCCTCAACACTAAATATGAGAATTAGCAGATCATTTTTTTTTTATTTTATACATTGAACCTCTAGGCAAGACAGTTAAGAACTCATTCTTATTTACAATGACGGCCTACTCCGGCCAAACCCTAATGACGCTGGGCCAATTATGCGCCGCCCTATGGGACTCCCAATCACGGCCGGATGTGATACAGCCGGGACTCGAACCAACTAGGCAAGACAGTTAAGAACTCATTCTTATTTACAATGACGGCCTACTCCGGCCAAACCCTAATGACGCTGGGCCAATTATGCGCCGCCCTATGGGACTCCCAATCACGGCCGGATGTGATACAGCCGGGACTCGAACCAGGTACTATAGTGACACCTCTAGCACTGATATGCAGTACCTTATACCGCTGCGCCACTCAGGGAGCCCAAGTTTCAATGAATCCTGTTACCAGCCGTCAGTTCGGCCGAGAATGTTTTGATGAACTCTTACTCTGAAATGAGTTAATTACTATGCCTGAAGCCAACATCAAAGGAGGAAGTTGAGAAAGTGGAAAACATTATTTTAGGTTCGCGCTCACCTTTTTTTTTGTGTGTGTGATTGATATGCATATTCATGAGCTAACTGGGACTGGAATGAAATTGAGGAAATAATTCCCATAAACACTGAATACGAATTGATTAAATTGCAAAGCAGCACTACCAGAAAGCATTTGAAGAAGTGCATCTTCATCCCCTCTCAAAGGAACAATCTTATTATGAACAAACAGATAGTAAATCCTAAATTACAGGTTGGGTTTACAGTATAAGTTACAGTATTAAGTCAATGACTGTTACATGTGAATGGGGTGTAAGAAACAATGACATACTGTACGTAGATTCCTTCACGCGCTACAACAACCAGTCTAATCTGGAGCTAAGGGCTCGATCCCCACGCCTATATGAAAACATGACCACATGTTGATGTCCAGCTGACAGGAAAACTGTGGTTAAATCCAATCCATTGACACACACACACAGGTTAATGATTCTCAACGGAGAAAGACCTTTAACAGGAAATTGACAGGTGCAGAATGCTGAAACTGTAGAAACTGAACCTGTGATTGAACCTGTAGTAATTGGTATCGCTAAAGACATTGAAATCTGTTCCGGTTCAAGCTTGTTTCAGAGGGAAGGCGAACGGCCTAAATGACCGACACCGTGTCGTCTGAGACTGTCAAATCACACTACTAAAATACACTTCATCATATACACCCACCTTCTGCCCCCAAAACCGTAAGACAACTAAACAGTTAGTTAAATAGTTCCCCGGACCATCTACATTGACCCTTTTTGCAGTAGCTGTGACTACTCAAATATACTGCCGCTGTTTATTAAAATCACTCACTTTATTCCTAGTTACGCCGTATGTGCATATCTACCTCTATTACCTCGTACCCCTGCACATGAACCCAGTACTAGTACCCTGTGTTATTGTTACTCATTGTATATCTATTATTATTATTACGCGCTAAACTTTAAAATCATTTCTCTATTTTCTTTCTCTCTGCGTTGTTGGGAAGGGCCCGCAAGTAAGCCTTTCACTGTTAGTCTACACCCGTTGTTTTTTCAAACCATTAGTCAAGGACAAAAGGACAAGCAACCAAAACCCCCAAGGCCAGCTTAGCTACTTCTTCTACTGATGCAGAGCCATTAACCAACCAATGCAGACAGGCTGTGAAGGGGGGTAGACGGGCAGAGTGTGGTAGTGGAGCCAATTAGAGAGAAGAATGCCCTGCGCGGGGCAGGGGAGGCCTGGTGGGAGGGACTTACTGCAGTATCCCGTTACAGTAGTTGGGGTTTTGGGGCTGTGGAGATTTATACCAGGAGCAACACTGAGAGGCGCTAGAGAGACAGACATCACAGGCAGTGTGAATCCAAGAGAGCAGAGGTCCACAGAACGAAACATGAAATGGAGGTGGTGGGCAAGAGAGGGGAACAAAAAGAGAGACAGACGGATACCGAGACAAGGAGGTGATCAAGGAAGAGATAGATTGAAAATAATACAAACCAAAAACAGATAATGAAAGATAGAACAGAGAGAGAGAGGGGAGGATGAGGTGAAAGAGAAACAGAAAATAGAGGGTAAGACTGACAATTGATGGGGGAGTTGCGCGTGATTTATAAAAGACGTGCCCTCTTGAGAAAGTCCATTGTTTTTTGTCTGTTTGCAGAGTTTTGATCTGAAGCGGTTTGGCTGAAGTTTGAGGATGTTCCACACTCCAGTCCTTCAGCAGGTGGTCTTAATGGCCTGTATTAGAATGTAGCATGGCAGCACAAATTGATTCTGCCAAACTCTTCAGCATTCTCTACAGCCAGTGAGGGAGAAGGAAAGAACCTAGAACGAACCCTGTTATGGATGGGACCCTTTGTACAGAATCCTACAGTTGGCTAAAGGGCGATTTCCATTGTTAGCGGAAAGGTGGCCAGATTGGAGGCTCCCGATTGGGTTACAGCTGCTGCGTGTGAGTCGGGAGCTAGGCAGTCTGCCATTGGTCGGACTCACCTTCCTGTGTGATGCAGATGGAGCCACTGCCCATGCCCACTCGCAGGCCGTCCACCCCGGCGTCGATCAGGTTCTTGGCCTGGGCTGCAGTTACCACTGAGACAGACAGGGGGAGACAGAGATCAACAATGTCACAGGCAGGTGCAGTGCAATCATGAAGTGAGGGCAATTCTGAGAACACAGCATTTCTTGCTCGCTCTTTCTGTGTGTGTGTGATAGATATATATTTATTTATTTGTGTGTAACACTCACCATTGCCTCCAATGACCTGAAGCTGTGGGTATTTCTCTTTGATGTACTTAATCATGTTGATTTGGAAGATCGAGTTCCCTTGAGAGGAGTCCTGAATGAACGAGAGCAACAATAAAGGGGCAATCTGTGATTGCTACAGCGATCTTTAGACTTAATTATATGTACACACACATATTGATTCTTGAATAATATAACTTATTCAACTATCGTACCCCATACACATCACTGGTCGTACTTAATGATCGCACTCCGTTGTTTGTAAACATTGTAATTGTAAACAAACACGGTATAGCCACAAAACAAGGTTAAAACTATCATTTGGATATCATGTATGGTCAGTCCTTGTATCCATAGCTCCGTCTTGAGAAAGGTTACATTTCTCCAACGCCACCCCTCCACTTTTTACCAAAATAGAGGCGGGGTTGTCCACTCTGTTATTGTTTGAACCGCGGATTGCACCTTTAAAAGAACAGACTGAAGAAAAAGATGGAGAAAGTATCCATGAAGAGAATAACAAGTAGATGGGGTAGAAGAACCAGGAACCCACTAGTACGACCACATCTACGCCGCTCTGCACCAGCAGGTCCAGTCTGTATTTGTCGTCGTTGTGCGTGCCGATGGCTGCCCCACACAGCAGCTGTTTGCGTGAGTCTTTAGAGGCCAGGGGGAAGTCCCTGTTCTTCTTCAGGTCTGTCCTGGCGATGATGGACACCAAGCAGCCCTCCTTGTTCACTATGGGCAGCTTACCTACACAGAGACATGGCATTCAGAACACACGGGGCCATGTTGACGTAGGCTATATGACAAGTCTCGTTCATTTTTCCCCCTTCTTTTAACAGTGAACCTTCTCCCCGGGTCCCGCCTCCTCACCTTTCTTACTCCTCTGCAGGATCTCATTGGCCTCTTTCAGTGTCACTCCAGCTGGAGCTACGACAAGGTCCTCAAGCTTCGTCATCACCTGTAGTGGTGAAGGAAGGAGAAAACAAAAGACGATTAGCATGTACCTTCGGACGCGTGTCACGAGAGTGGCAGGGAAGTCCACTGAACACAATTATACAGATGTAAAAACACTGTGATACGCGTTGAGCCACACCCACCTCGTTGAGTGGCAGGATGTGCTCCTCCTCCTTCAGGAAGTCAATGTCCCGCGAGGAGATGATGCCAACGAGGTGCCCGCCCATGTGGCCGCTGTCTGTGATGGGGATGCCGCAGAAGCCGTGGCGTGCCTTGGCCTGGAACACGTCAGCCACACGGTCTGTAGGACTCATCACCACCGGGTCAGTGATGAAACCCTGCTCGTACCGCTGGGAGAGAGAGGGCAGGAAAGGCGAGAAGGGGGGGTGGGGGATGGGGGAGCGGAGGGAAGAGAGTGGAATGGGGTCGAGAGAAAGGAATGGGGTAGCAGGAGGAAGAATATAAGTGGGGGAGGGGAAAGAGGGACATGGGGAGGGAGAGAGAGAGAGGGTAGGGGTATCTATTAGGCTCTGCAAATCTACAGGGTATTTAAAAAGCACACCAGGGGGCATGAGGGACGGATGAAAAATGAAATAGGAGAAGAGAGAGAAAATGATTGCTTCCTGTTCTAGCGGGAACACGACAGTGAAACAGCTCCAACTAGGTTGGCAGGACGACCAAACCAAAGGACAGCAGGCAATAACATGAGTAGCAGAGACACACACACACACAAAAAATACACATGTAACAAAAGAAGAGAAATATGAAGGGAGATGAAGAGTGAGAGAGCGAGAGAACGTGTAGTAGGGGTCATCACCTTGACCTTGCGGACCTCGTTGGCCTGGAACTCTGGAGTGCAGTTGTGGTGGATGAAGCCTATTCCCCCCGTTAGCTGTAAGACGATTAGAAGAACATGTTAACTTGCCAGTTTGTGTGTGTGTGTGTGTGTGTGAGAGAGAGAACACGTGTCCTCAGACATGAACTCTAGCTGAAGTTGCCTGTAAGGATTTATGCAGAACAACTAGTTTCAAGTGAATTCTTGGCATTTGTTTTGCAGTGAAGACTATGTGATGTTTCCACTACAATGTTTGCCTCTGGGGGGAGGGGGGCTTTAAAATAGTAACCTAAGATGGTTGTTTTGTAAGTGACACATAATTGCAGCTGTTGTAGTCACTTCAACATACCCTGGGAGAAAGTACTGGTTGTTTTCCAATAGCTGTTGATGTTTCTGCTATTAGCTGTTTTATAGGGGGGGGGGGGGTTGTTGCTTGTGATCTCATGTCATCATGTGATCGGTCTGAGAGCAAATATGTTGTTTTGTATTCCTTGTTGCTTCCTTGGAAACTGTGCCAACAACTGCGAAGAAGATCGTTGATGTCGTTGCGTTTAACGATCGAAAGTTGGCCGAACACTGCTGTTCACTTCGTGTTATGCCGAGTCGACTTTTAACTAAAACCTTCCATTATGTCACCATGCTAAAGTGTGTATGTTCACAGCAGACTTACTGCCATGGCGATGGCCAGCGCCGACTCGGTGACGGTGTCCATGGGGGAGGATACAAAAGGCGTTTTCATGGTGATCTGCTTCGTCAGGGCTGAAGTCAAATCCTGCAGAGGACACAAACCAGTTACTACAAGTAACTACTTGTAACGAACACCTGTCGTAGTAACAAACACACCTTTCACGGCGCTCGGTTGCCAATCAAGACTACAATGGGAAGGTCTTCCTTGTAATCTTAAATGGAATCTTCGGTCGTATTCACTCGGCAACAAACGGAAGAAAACTGACTGGAAAAAGGGATGACCTGAACTTATCCAATAAGAAACATTGCAAAATGTTTTGCTATGGTGTGCACTAATGAATATGACACCAGGTCACGGAGGGTCAGAAGCCCTAAGGGTTCCACTCACCACCTGTTCCGATGTGAAGTCAATGTACCCTGGGAGAATCAGGAAGTCACTGAGAGAGAAAGAGAGAGAGAGAAAAGAGAAGAGAGGAAAAGAGAGAGAAAGAGAGCAGCTTCACATGCTGCATACAATCTAACAATGATTCTCACAGATATGCAATTTCACACGTGTCTCAGAATGTACAGTGAGGTGTTACAATATCACACGTGGGTCGGCCAAATGTGAATTTCCTTCTGCAGCTGGTTAATAAAGTAATATTCTATCCAATCGTTTTTAAATCAAATTCTACGATATCTTTCGACAGCACTTGAGTGGGACTGCAAAAGTTCATCGTCTGATCATCTGAGCAAATTGAGCTATCCGGAACTTGACGTGGGACTAACTGATATCTGATGCACGTGACGAGCAGGCAAACCAGTGTCCTGTGTTGCTACACGTTAGCGCTGACTTGTCAACACATTCCTGAAGGTCCCGAGAAGTGACGCAAATATGACTAAGTCACTTTGGATAAAATAATCTGCCAAATGGCGCAAATATTATTACAAACATATGTTTCCAAGCCACACCGTCTGTCTGGTACTAACGGGTTGAGATTTCGAAACATGCTGTTGCACAAGTACCTTCACTTTGAAGTATACCAGTACTATGTAGGCCCATGTTTCTAGGAGACTACTTTGCCTATATTAAGCATGGAATGCGCAGAATGAGATGCGATGGTATCTTCACTGAAGAGTAGACAAGAGATGAGGCACTGTGACAAATAGACTTATACTTCTGCCTAACAAATACCTACTGTTCATGCCAACACAATCATATTCTATAATATCTTGCTTGACATGGAGGTGGTGCCTTCAGGGTGTCATAATTAGCTACATTGTCACACGAGGAATGTCATGCCTGGTATTCCTAACTCAACTGCTGGGAAAACTAGTCTACCGACTGCAAACTTGAGTTGTTGTCGTGTGTGTTTAATATGTATGTTTAATAACAGACACTGAAAGTAGGCTTATTATTCATGAACAGACCCTAAGGGTGATAAGAGGAACGTTCAAATCACAGGCATGCATAGCTGAATTATAGCCAGGCCTATTCCAGAACCCCAAATATCCATTTACTTCTTTCAGGTACTATTTTTGCTCGATTTGAGTCAGTCCCCAAAATAAAACTGTTACTTAACTCGCGGTCATTTGGAAGCCTGAGTTGAGCCGGGAAACCTGAGTCGGTAGACCCACGGCCATGTAGAAAGAATTGCATGTAATGCAATGACTCAAAGCCCCTGCTTGCACAAATAATAGTGTCGCTAATGTGTCAACGACGAAATATACGGCTCTGGTTACTAGCTAGCTACAAAGGTTATCCAGGTTAACTCAAGAGAATTGCGATGGATTTCAACAAGCAGCCATGTGACTGCCAAACGTCAATAATTACTTGTAGGTAAGGCCGTCCCCGCAGTTGAAGAGTTGCTGCCCGCTGAGTCCATCATCGGGCACGTAACCAGTCTGTCCACTGATCAGGTAGTCCGCCATTATACAATTTATGTATCTACGTTAGTGTTTTATTAGTCACGTTGGTGCTAAACAGACAACGGCCCAAGAGACCGATAACTTTCTTCGTTTCTTCGCTTCACTCCTAACGTCAGTTTACGACCGGCGATCTGTCAGTCAGCTGCGGCGTGGTGCGACCGTGCGCTCCGTCTCTTGTCAAGAAGATCCTTTCCTGGGTATAAAAATGACATGTAATGCATTCACGACTGTATAACATTGACCGAAATGCCCTCTAATCTTCGGCCTTCAACGTTATTATCAAGCTCCTGTCCTGTCTGGAGATACCTCTGGTCCCACACGTTTTCGTCTGACAACCTTTTTCTTCTTTGGGGTTTTATGGCGGTGTGATACCAATATTTGGTGCATTTACCGCCACCTACCGCGCTGGAGTGGGATGGACACTATGGAGATGTTCTAGTTTCTGCGCCCTGGTTCAAGGGTTTTCAAACTTGAGCCCCTGGGTTAGGACCCCCTATAATGTGTGTTTATTTTCGTGAGCCAATTAAGTTCCTGAGAGCTGCATGGAGCTTGCAGTTTTAAAGCACAATTCCTGCTATTCTACACATTTTGCCATAGCTCATACCTTGTTCATATTTGAGGAAGGTCAGCTCTACCCTTTTGGGCCCGTAAGTAAGTTGGTCAGGTCCGACCAGTTTTGATGTTTGTAGGTTTTACAGTGAAGAACGTGATCTGTGGTTGACAGAGAACTCATTTTCAGCAATGACCTGGAGAAAATTTACAGGGGAGATTAATGACCCAGCAGGAAGATGGGGATGATTGAGGCCATGATGGTTTGAAGGCCCGAATGGGAATTTAGCCAGGACACCAGAGTTAATACCCAAACTCTTAGGATAAGTGGCATGGGATCTTTGGTGACCACCCAGTTAACATTCCATCAGAAAGACAGCACCCCACACAGGGCAATGTCCCAAAGCACTGCCGTGGGATGTTTTATTTAACCAGAGGAAAGAGTGCCTCCTACTGGATCTCCAACATCACTTCCAGCAGCTTCTGGTCTCCCATCCAGGGACCAACTGTTTAGCTTCCAAGGTAAACCAGCAGTGGCATGCAAGGTGAAATGCTGCTGGCATAAAAGTCACGTCATTTCCAGGACAGGTACTAACTCTCCCATACACTGGAAAAACCTTGCAGGTGTTGATTTCTGTCGTCCCCTATTTAAGTATTTGGACCGCCCACTAGTAAAGTGGCACACATAAAAGGAGACAGCATTACAGCAGTTATTAATATAGCTGGCACACCATGCGGCCTATATTTGGGCCTAGCAGGCTGACCTGAATAAGCAACGACTACACTGCAGCTCTTATTTAGAGGCCGTGTCAAAAGTAATGCATTGCGGAGGCCTGTTTGTGTTCTAACGGTCAGAGGTTGTCACAACATTAACGTCTGAAGTGTTCAGTATGGCTGCATTTAGACAGGCAACCCCATTCAGTTTTAGATATATTTTTTTTACTAAATGGTCTTTGGCCAATAAGCTCAGATGTGGTGAAAACTACAATTAGAGTTATGGGGGGGGGTACCAGAATTGGGCTGCCTGTCTAACAAAGTCTGACCTGTATCTGAGTAGCATGAAAGTCCTAAAGTTAAGTGTGTATACTGATTGAGCATGAAGGTGAACTGATAAAAGATCTGGGTCAACCCATTGACAACCACATAGCTGGTGAACCTAGCATGGGTGCCAGTTCCTTTCTGCTCTCATGGGCATTGTCGTTCATGTGTGATAATGAACACAAAAGAAAACTACATCTGGTTTAAAAACTCAGTAACTATTTCTGTACAACCGTTGAAAATTACAGCATTTCTTTAATGTTTTTTTGTTTGTTTTTTTACGAACTATCAATTTACAGAAAAAGGTGAACAATGTGAGAAAAAAATAACAGGTAGAGGGATGGTGTGGGAGAATTAAGAAGGTTTCTTTTTTTTGGCGGAGTGTTAAAGCATGTTTGTGTTCACGGTGTGTGTGCGCACATGCCCTCTCATTTCATGTTTAGTGTGTTTGAAGGTGGCGTTCTTGACATCTAAATGGGAGGGATACAGCCACACCATTCTGGGACCCTGTAGCAGACACAAAGAGCGCTTAACAAGGGAGGGATGAGTGTGCGGAGCCGTAGACAAAGGGATGGAAAGTGAAGGAAGCGAAGGAGTCAGGGAGCTGCTGGTGCTTCGCAGTAGTCTGGAGACTTCAGGTGTCATGGAAATCCTTCAGCAGCGTGCGTCTCCTCTGCTCAGCGATGTGCATCTGATTCTCCAGATCCTGAAAGAGAGCGAGTGGAAGAATTTCAATTGTTCAGTGTCTAAAACGAACAGTGCCTAGGGACGTACATATTTCAGGGGTCCTTTCTGATTTCCCAAGGCGTGCCATTAACCGGCAACTCCCGTGCTCCCGGCCAATGGAAGTCTTAATCTGGAAACTTTAAATATCCATATACACACACACCTTCCCCCTGTTCCTTACCCCTCTGTCATTAGCACTCAGCTCCCCCTCGCTCCCACTCTCGTAGCTGTCTGCTCGCTCCACCTTCCAGGACAGGTTCTCAATCTCCGCTTCCAGCTGGGCTTGCTGGTATTCAAACTGAATAGGACAAAATGCATTCATTAGGCTACTTGTTCATTATAGACAGCATGTTTATTTTATATTTTCTAAAATTTCAATTAGCAACTTGCAGCACCCTCCCCGTAAATGGATCTCAATTTGATTCAATGGCATCTTTGCAGACTGCAAACATCACTGAGTGAATTATTCTATAACCCCCTTGCAAATGTTGTTAGCAGAATGTGCTTTGCAAAAAAAAAAAAAAAAAAAAAAAAAAAAGTAAGTCACATGTTTGTCGTCAGTAGCTTATGCCTGCCCATGCCATAACCCCACTGCCATCATGGGGCACTGTTCAACGTCGACATCAGCAAACCGCTCACCCACACGACACCATACACGTTGTCTGCGGTTGCGAGGCCAGTTGGACGCACTGCCAAATTCTCTAAAATGACGTTGGAGGTGGCTTATGGTAGAGA
The DNA here is from genome assembly GCF_013265735.2 of Oncorhynchus mykiss. NCBI lineage: Eukaryota > Metazoa > Chordata > Actinopteri > Salmoniformes > Salmonidae > Oncorhynchus > Oncorhynchus mykiss. Next base: position 41,027,476 of record NC_048573.1, read on the forward strand.
AATTACCATTAAAATCTCTGGCAACAGCTCTGGTGGGCATTCCTGCAGTCAGCATGCAAATTGTACACTTCTCAAAGTATCTGCATGTTTTAGAGTGGCCTTTTGTCCCCAGCACAAAGTGCACCTGTGTAATGCCATTGAATCAGCTTCTTGATATGCCACACCGGTCAGGTGGATGATTTTTGGCAAAGGAGAAATGCTCACTAACAAGGATTCAAACAAATGTGCACAAAATGAGAAATAAGCTTTGTGTGAATGGACAATTTCTTGGATCTTTTATTTCAGCTCAAAACACTTTACATGTTGAGTTTATATTTTTGTTCAATGTATATTAATGGAATGCAGTAGTGTAAAGTACTTAAAAAAATACTACTTAAGTATTTATATTTTGGATAACTTTTACATCACTGAACAAAATTGACTTTTTATTCTATATATTGTCCCCTACACCCAAAAGTACTCGTTACATTTTGAATGCTTAGCAGGACAGGAAAACGGTCCAATTGACACACTTAAAGAGAACATACCTGGTCATCCCTACTGCCTCTGATCTGGCAGACTCACTAAACACACATGCTTCAATTGTAAATGTCTGAGTGTTGGTGTGACCCTGGCTTTCCTTAATACAAGGAATTTGAAAATATGTTTCACTTTTGATACATTGTAGCAATTACATTTACTTTTGATTCTTAAGTATATTTAAAACCAAAATAGTGTTAGCAATAGCAAATAGTAATGTTAGCAAATAGTGTTAGCATTTTACCGAAGTAGTATTTTTGTCCTGGGTGGGTTTCACCCGATTTTCTATTCAGGCATCTTTACTTTTACTCAAGACAGTTGGGTCCTTTCCCCCCCCCCGCTGACAGAATGTGGTAGCTTATACTAGACAGACACTCACCAGTTTTTTACGTGGACCAGACTCCATGTAGTAGGCGTAGGGGTAAGTATACTGCAGAGTGTAGCGACACTGTGGGACAGGCAGATTAGAGATCAGCACGACTTGCTATTGGTTCAAGGAGCAGTGTAGTGCAGTAGGTCAAATAAGTAACCTGATAACCCTTTCACACCATTATGCCGAGCGGAACCAAACTGCGCCGGATCAGATTTACACACTTGGTTTGGCACCTCTCAGGTAACAATAAAGTTGTGTGAAAAGCCCATGAAAACATGCGTGTTTTAATGTGTGCGTTTGGTCCTTTTGCGTGGGAACGTAGTACCTTGGCCAGGAGCTTAGCAGCGTTCTGCATGTACTGCCAGTCTATCCAGGTACCCAGGTTGTTCATCACCCGCTCTTGGATCTTCTCCTGGATCCGCTGGTACGTCTGAGCCTCCAGCTGGAGACTCTTATTGTGGTTCTCCCACTGAACACAAAACACACAGTCAGGACTGGAGAAAGAGTCAGAACAGACACATTCAAGAAACACACTTCTGGGTGATTCTGACAAAGATGTTTGTTCATTTGACATGATGTCTTTGCTTCTATAACACTCAAGAGTTGAACATGAGAGGTATTTGACAGTTGCCATAATCTAAAAGTACCAGAGATGACATGCAGACTACTTCTGTGGAAGTTTGCGTGACTGAGGAACATGTGTACTTTCCTATAAAGTGCACCGTATGTATTAATCTAATGATGGTCCATTTTTAATGTATGGCTCTGGTTGACATCACATGTGCTGAAAGCGGTGTAATGCTACGAGGTAGACAAGCCACCTGATTGACACTGTTACTCTGGCAACGCATAGGTGTTTGATGTAGTTCATGTCACAGCTGAAAGGTTCACCGAATTCCATACAAAACTCAGTGTGCACAGAAGTTACGTACTCGTCAGTGATGGTATCAGGTTAGTGTTTCGTATTCATCTCACCCTCTCAAAGTAGAAAAGGTATTTCTTGAGGGCCTCTCTGGCCTGTGCCTGCTGGCTCTGGTTGACGATGTCTGGGTTCTCCTTATAGCGACTGCACTCATAGTACTCACTGCCATGGGTCTTCCAGTCCCCCAGACACATCCAGCAGAAGTCTACACACATACAGATGACATTAACGGAAAAAACAAGGCGAGCTCAATGTCAAATGGGTTGCATACGGCTTGAGCCCGTTAAAAATCAGCAGAACGTTGGGGGGTAAATTGATGGGTAAAAAGGCTCATTTGGTGTTGAGCTGTAAGAAGCAGTGTAACAGATACACACCGTGTTTGCACTTGGAGCATTGCTGAAACAGAGGGGAAACACAATGTCAGACACTTAAAAGAAGCTGAAGTAAAAGTAGACTTTTGTAGAAAAGCTCCAGAGATTTAAAGAAAACTAATGCGAATGACAGTGTGCTGATGGCCGGCACAACCCAGATGATACAGATTCCATTACCACTCACCATGTGATTGCAGCCTCCATTCTTCTCAATGCAGATATTGCACTTGGGACACTGGGGGGGAAAGTCATTCGACATTAGACAAAAAGCAAAGGAGAACGTTTAAAAACCACACCTAATTTAAGTGTGTGCGCGCGCGTGTGTGGCCCGTCTCACATCTTTAGTGTGCGCACTGATGTAGTTGGCCGTTTCGGAATCGTCTGCACATTTGGTCAGCCACCTTCGAACAGTCGGGCAGTCTGTGGGGGCGTGGTACATGGCCCTGCATTTGAAACTGAGACAGTAGAGAAATAGTTAAGGGCATCCGCAGGGAGTCAAATGACATGACCATTGGTTTCTGACATGATACACATGACTCAAGTTGTGTACTGATCTGGGTGTTAGAGTTGTATGTGCTGGCGTCGGTCTTACCAGAAGACCTCATTGCAGTGGATGCACTGTACTCTGCGGGCCCGTGGCTCCTGCACTTGGATGACGATGGGGCAGTCTGCCCCTGGACACAGCTGCAACTGGAAGTGGCTCTGAAGAGAGAGGAGGCTTGTTCAGTCGTCTATCAACATGTCTGTGGACCATTCAAATGCGGCAAGTGTCCTTGGTCAGAACTAAACTTAATTTCTACTCAGTCCGACTCAGAAGACCGCTGATGCGCCTGTCGGTTTCCTTGTCGCAGAGACTTTTAAAAAGGCTCACCTTTCAGCTTCTAGAAGTTCTACATTTCTCAAAGAACGCACCGCTTTAATTGTCACATTTACAAATGTAAACAGGCAATTTTTAACACCACATTGCCTTGTAAATAATGATTTTGTAACACGTTCACTTTAATGAACAAAAGTCAGCTACAGTCAAAATGTTAACAAGCTAGCAAACCAAAATACCACTTGGTAGCTCATTTTGGTTGCCTGGCTTGCTGGACTAACATCCTTAAATTATTTTAACAGATGGGTTGATTGATATTAAAATAGAGCAGGTATGCTATTTGGACCATCCAGGCTGCTGATGTCATGCAAACACTTTTTGCGTTTATATAATTTCTCATGACGTTACTGCAGACATAACTGTCTACAGATGTAGTTAGACCCACTGTAAACCAGCCAAGACACCGGGCCTTACCGACAGCTACAGAGACCTTCAATAGCTAGGCAGGTCCTGACAAATATGCACACTGGCTGAAAGACGGACATTAAGAGGCCGATCGTTTCCTTTTATTAACAGTATGCTGGCAGTGTAATTTCACCGTTTGCTGTTCAAGAACAAAAGCTGCAGGGAGAAACAGAAAGGCAAAGAGGGACAGACCAATAGAAAGAGGGACAGACCAATAGAAAGAGGGACAGACCAATAGAAAGAGGGACAGACCAATAGAAAGAGGGACAGACCAATAGAAAGAGGGACAGACCAATAGAAAGAGGGACAGACCAATAGAAAGAGGGACAGACCAATAGAAAGAGGGACAGACCAATAGAAAGAGGGACAGACCAATAGAAAGAGGGACAGACCAATAGAAAGAGGGACAGAGAGACCGAGGGAAGCGCCCACAAGCAGCCAGACAGACCACCAGAAGGACAGGCTGAGACTCGTACCTCCACATAGTCCCTGAAGAGGTAGCGTCTATATTTGTCCTTCAGCTCCTCACCAGACAGCAGCGAGAGCACAAAGTCTTCTGGCATTTGGAGGGAACAGTCCTGAGCCATACAGGAGATGCCTGCACACAGAAAGATCAGCCATTTTAAATATTTTAAGCATACACCCTGAGCATAAAAAAAACATCTGGAGAAACGGATTTCAAATAAAAACAAATTTTATACGAGACAAATTTTAAAATGTAAACAGCCAAGGTACAGACAACGGAATATGATTGCAAGTAAAGGCTATCAAATAATTGTCACCGGGGTTCATCTTCAAAGCCTCTCATGTCACTATTCTCAAAGGAAAAACAAGCTGCTGACTTCTGAACACACTGACAGGTCGCATCAGCCCTAGCAGCACTGCTTACCCACTCCCATCCCATCTTTGACAAGTACAGTGCAATGCTGCTCCCAGCATCCTTTGCAGAAGGAGTGCTGACAGGGCAGCGCGAGCAGGGTGTCCCTCCGAACCAGCTGCAGACACACCCCACACTGGAGGGACTGAGGCGTCTGAGGACCGAAAGAAAACATCACACACACGATGGTCAAATGGTGGCCCAATGGCCAAATCTGGTCAGTGACAGTTCAGACCACCTACACAACTAGAACATAGAGTCCCTGTACCTATCCAGACAGAACCTTGAACTTAACCCAAATACATTACAAACAAACTCCATAGAAAGAGAGCACTCTTAGTACTTACAGGAACTGATCTGCAGGTGCTGCTGGGCTGGACCTGGGCGTCAGACAGCAACTGAGATGAACTTGACTTGTATCTAAAAAAGGCAAAACCAGGGAACCAGAAATCATATTCAAACCCGTTTATCAGAATATTTGCATAGTGTATGAAAATATGAGTGAGTAGGACTGAACTCGTGTGCGTTTACCTGTCCAGTATTTGTGACACTTGCCAGTGAAAGTGCACAAGGACCAGTTTAGCTACAGCAGGTAAAACCTGTCCAGAGAGAGGACAGAGAAGCATGGTTATGAACACAACTGTTCTCAGGAGGCAGCAGCAGACCCTTCAAGTACTTTCATTGATTACTTCTTTAAACTGATAACTACGGAGACTGGTAAGATAGGCACCTCATAACTAGATATCATATGACCGTGCCACAGATATGGTATGATATTTCTGTTCACCATTCAATTTAGGTTAACACACAGCCGACCGAGAAAAAATACGTGGCCCCTAACCTAACTCAGATATTTTCACACCCGTACTAGTTACAGTTAAGATTGAGGGTATGGTAATTGACCCTAGATGTGGTTAATTGTAACAATCTACCTCAATTACCCCTAAAACTAGCCCAACACAAACCTTCAGGATGGCGGCGATACTGTTGACCTCGTCGCAGAGCACCTTCTGACTCTCCCTGTAGTCGAGGCAGGTGAACTCGTACTCCTCTGGGTCGAACGAGTCAGACCCCTGCTGCTCCATGTCGCCGGCCACGCCTTCATAGTAGTCGGCTATGTCCCCCTGGTCGTCGTCGTCCCCCCCGTCATCATCCTCAGAGTTGACCCCGAGGTCATCCTCATTGATGTTCATGTCCACAGACATTCGCCGGCAGAGACGCCCTCACTCCCTGGGACTGGCTCTCTGGCCGTCAGAACCACCTGGGGAACTACAGAGCCCAGAGAAAAAGGCTCCACAAACTAGCCCAACACCGCTCAGCAGCAGCGGAAGAAGCAGAAGAAGTTACACTCCCCGTCTTTCATGAGGAACTGCCGAGATGGATGCTCTGAAAGGAGACAGAACTTGAGGATAAGCATGAGGGGGGGGGAAATAAAATGGTTCAGAAAAAAAAAAAAACTTGACAACGGTTGAGTCTGAGGATATTTATATGGACAAGGCTTCAGAAAGATCGGGAAACCACAGATAGCTCCCATGACCCCTGGGACTCTCCTTTCTTCTAGTTGTACATTAGACAAACAATATGATAACACGTGTGGGATACAAAGCACGCGAAGCGGCTTAATGCAGCGGTTTAAAGGATTACATGACGATGTTTTCCCCTACTGACAAGGCGGTAGGACAGTAGGCACAGGAGCAGCCGCGTGACATACCATCTAGTCCTAATAAGAAAAACGTGAATATTCAGCCACCTATAGTGACTTCTTGCATTCCCCCAAAAATATATCTCCACGTAGTGGGCGGTGTGGCGATTGTCTGCTCCTGTCCTACGGTTTGTGATGGACTTTGTGGCATGAACATAAAGCCATGGATCACCGCAGTAGGCAGCCAGGAGTTTGATATGTAACTTGCAACATTGACCTGGCCCCCAGGTCAGTGCTAGACGCTTGTTTGCATTCCCTACATGCTATAAATAGGCACTTATGCATACACGATATCATAGACGTAGTTAGGTGTGTACAGTGTAATACATCAAATGAGGTGGGTTCTGGCCGAATACACAAACATGACTGGCTCGTAGCTGGGTTTGCCTAGCCAATTTCCCAGCGCTAACGTTTGGCGAGCTAACGTTAGTTAACATACAATAAAGTAGAGGTTACCACAATAGCCGTTTTCCAAATAATTATTTTAATAATCAATAAAATACGCTATCCTAGACATAGGCAACGTAGATCAACAGCGGTGCCATTGTTCCAACCCGGAATTCACCAGAACTGATACATAACGAGTCGCTGATCCCCCTAGCCGCCGCATCTCTCACACGCTAACCCGGGGATTGGCATGTAAACAAGGCCGTCTGTGGCTCGTTAACAAACTAACTTACCTTATCGTTGGCATAACGCTTCCACACCAAGTACTGAAGTCTTTACTTACCTTCCAGGCCGAGTTGGGTCGCCTTGCAAATGAAGACAAAAGTGGATTTAAGTACCAGGACCAATTCTGAAAAACTCGCCAGCTAAGTGGAAGACAGAAAGTAAATTAATATTCAAAAATTGCGTCACTTCCGTGTCTCCATCGATGACACCCATTGGACAGTTATATTATTCAAGGCGGGGACCCAAATCAAGAGGATTCGATTAATCAGGCTCGAGCGCCGGGTTAGACATGTTTTACACCGGGTGAAAGTTGACCGCATATTCGTTTTGGAACCGGGCGCATGAGCCATGTGCCCCGTTCATAACCAAAGGCGAAGTTGGCTGAAAACAAATCACTAAATTAACCACGTGGAATAATGTGTAGGATTCTGTATTTTCACATGCAAAAACCGCTTTATCTACCTTCCCAATGAAAATTCAAGCATATCTTTAATGAAAAATACATGTTTCTGGACAATACACCATGCTGCCTGGCTGACAACATGACCGAGCGACGCAGATTACTGTTCATTTGAGAAAGGCGCTCCTCCCTCACCACTTTTGCCCGTTCACATCACGGGCCATAGACCGGTGCCCCGCGGTTTAGCATAATCGAATCTGCCCACTGTAATAGAAGTTTCTAGGGAATTAACAAATAATCTACATTATTCGTCCATTTCTAATACCAATACATTCTTATAACAATTAGTAGGAATCCAGACACAATGAATCAAGGTTTTAAGAACTGGCTCTGGCCAGACACTGCATCAACAGTACATTAACAATGAAATTAATGAAATTGAAAAAATACATGCCTACATGTGGGACACAATGACATAAAATCAGTCGGGTTTAAAGAATTTATGAAAGAAATCAACAACACTCTCGTGACTATTTTCTCTGAGAGGCTGGGAATATATTTATAGCTCTGATGCCTGTGTAATCCTGAGGGTGCATTCTTGGCTGTGGCTCAGTGACTGTCTGTCCTTGGATCGTGTTCTTCTTAACATTTCTATTGCCGGATTGCAACCAACTGAAAGTTGCATACACCGCCACCTACTGTACTGGAGTGTGAGGCCGGTTACAGCATCCATATTCTGCCTATTTGTCTTATCGCAAATCAAATTTTATTGGTCACATACATATATTTAGCAATGTTATTGCAATGTTATTGCGTGTGTAGCGAAATGCTTGTGTTCCTAGCTCCGAAGTGCAGTAGTATCTAACAATTCACAACAATATAGACAAATCTAAAGTAAAAATGGAATTAAGAAATACAGTACCAGTCAAAAGTTGTGAAACACCTCTTCATTCAATGATTTTACTTTATTTTTACTATTTTCTACATTGTAGAATAATAGCGAAGACATCAAAATTATGAAATCACACATATGGAATCATGTAGGAACCAAAAATAGTGTTAAACAAGTCAAAATACGTTTTTTATTCGAGATTCTTCAAAGTAGCCACCCTTTGCCTTGATGACAGCTTTGCACACTCTTGGCATTCTCTCAACCAGCTTCATGAGGAAGTCACCTGTAATGCATTTTAATTAACAGGTGTGCCTTGTTTTTTTTTTATATATGTTTATTATTTTACAATAAAAAATAAAATAAAAAAGACAGCAATACTAACAATGACATTCATTGTGCTATTGAATGGGATGGCCAATTTAGAGGACAAAACAAAACTTAACTCACACATACACAAAATAAAACAAAATCCTATTAGGTGGTACATGTATAAGATAACAGCATATAGTCATTACAAGCAGTGTAAGCCAAAAATACACAAGCAGTGTAAGCAGTGTAAGCCAAAAATACAGTGCCTTGCGAAAGTATTCGGCCCCCTTGAACTTTGCGACCTTTTGCCACATTTCAGGCTTCAAACATAAAGATATAAAACTGTATTTTTTGTGAAGAATCAACAACAAGTGGGACACAATCATGAAGTGGAACGACATTTATTGGATATTTCAAACTTTTTTAACAAATCAAAAACTGAAAAATTGGGCGTGCAAAATTATTCAGCCCCTTTACTTTCAGTGCAGCAAACTCTCTCCAGAAGTTCAGTGAGGATCTCTGAATGATCCAATGTTGACCTAAATGACTAATGATGATAAATACAATCCACCTGTGTGTAATCAAGTCTCTGTATAAATGCACCTGCACTGTGATAGTCTCAGAGGTCCGTTAAAAGTGCAGAGAGCATCATGAAGAACAAGGAACACACCAGGCAGGTCCGAGATACTGTTGTGAAGAAGTTTAAAGCCGGATTTGGATACAAAACGATTTCCCAAGCTTTAAACATCCCAAGGAGCACTGTGCAAGCGATAATATTGAAATGGAAGGAGTATCAGACCACTGCAAATCTACCAAGACCTGGCCGTCCCTCTAAACTTTCAGCTCATACAAGGAGAAGACTGATCAGAGATGCAGCCAAGAGGCCCATGATCACTCTGGATGAACTGCAGAGATCTACAGCTGAGGTGGGAGACTCTGTCCATAGGACAACAATCAGTCGTATATTGCACAAATCTGGCCTTTATGGAAGAGTGGCAAGAAGAAAGCCATTTCTTAAAGATATACATAAAAAGTGTCGTTTAAAGTTTGCCACAAGCCACCTGGGAGACACACCAAACATGTGGAAGAAGGTGCTCTGGTCAGATGAAACCAAAATTGAACTTTTTGGCAACAATGCAAAACGTTATGTTTGGCGTAAAAGCAACACAGCTGAACACACCATCCCCACTGTCAAACATGGTGGTGGCAGCATCATGTTTTGGGCCTGCTTTTCTTCAGCAGGGACAGGGAAGATGGTTAAAATTGATGGGAAGATGGATGGAGCCAAATACAGGACCATTCTGGAAGAAAACCTGATGGAGTCTGCAAAAGACCTGGGACGGAGATTTGTCTTCCAACAAGACAATGATCCAAAACATAAAGCAAAATCTACAATGGAATGGTTCAAAAATAAACATATCCAGGTGTTAGAATGGCCAAGTCAAAGTCCAGACCTGAATCCAATCGAGAATCTGTGGAAAGAACTGAAACTGCTGTTCACAAATGCTCTCCATCCAACCTCACTGAGCTCGAGCTGTTTTGCAAGGAGGAATGGGAAAAAATTTCAGTCTCTCGATGTGCAAAACTGATAGAGACATTCCCCAAGCGACTTACAGCTGTAATCGCAGCAAAAGGTGGCGCTACAAAGTATTAACTTAAGGGGGCTGAATAATTTTGCACGCCCAATTTTTCAGTTTTTGATTTGTTAAAAAAGTTTGAAATATCCAATAAATGTCGTTCAACTTCATGATTGTGTCCCACTTGTTGTAGATTCTTCACAAAAAAATACAGTTTTATATCTTTATGTTTGAAGCCTGAAATGTGGCAAAAGGTCGCAAAGTTCAAGGGGGCCGAATACTTTCGCAAGGCACTGTAAATACTGAGTGGAGTACAGCACAGAGTAGCAGCAGATCGTCAACCCAGTTATGAAGCGGGACTAGACCATTTATCCAGTATCGGCTGCCATATTTTGTAAAACATTGGACTTCTATTGAAGGTATTGTATCGAATCTTTTCCACATGTATTATATTCCCCAAATCCCGTAACCACATTTCAAAGGTAGGTACAGTCTCCAGTTTCCAAAATTGCAATATGAGCCTTTTGGCTAATAGAGTACAAAGAGAGACAGCTTTCCCTTCGTGGTTATTCCCATCAACTGTACCAAACAGAGCGGTCAATGGGTCTGGGGCTAGAACTCTATCAAAGGCTCTAGATAAGTAATCAAAAATAAGAGCCCAGTAAACATGTAACTTAGGACATGTCCAGAATAAGTGGGTCAACGTCCCCTCATCCTGCTTGCACCTCTCACACAGTGGTGAGGTGTCCGGGAATATTTTATGCAGTTTTACTTTTGAGTAATGTAACCTGTGTAGGTGTGCCTTGTTAAAAGTTTGTGGAATTTCTTTCCTTCTTAATGTATTTAAGCCAATCAGTTGTGTTGTGACAATGTAGGGTTGGTATACAGAAGATAGCCCTGTTTCATAAAAGACCAAGTCCGTATTATGGTAAGAACAGCTCAAATAAGCAAAGAGAAATATGATATGCCTTTCCATCTGGTTTGCACTTTGTGGAACTCTCATTTGTTTTTCAACAAAGCAATGACCCAACACACCTCCAGGCTGCATAAGGGCTATTTGACCAAGAAGGAGAGGGATGGAGTGCTGCATCACATGACCTGGCCTCCACAATTACCTGACCTCAACCCAATTGAGAGGGTTTGGGATGAGTTGGACTGCAGAGTGAAGGAAAAGCAGCCAACATGTGCTTAGCATGTGCGAACTCCTTCAAGACTGTTGGAAAAGCATTCCAGGTGAAGCTGGTTGAGAGAATGCCAAGAGTGTGCAAAGCTGTTGAAGAATCTCTTTGAAGAATCTCAAATATATTTTGATTTGTTTAACACTTTTTTTGTTACTACATGATTCCATATGTGTTATTTCATAGTTTTGATGTCTTCACTATTATTCTACAATGTAGAATATAGTAAAAATAAAGAAAAACCCTGGAATAAGTAGGTGTCCCCAAACTTTTGACTGGTACTGTATATAAATATTAGGACGAGCAAAGTCAAAGTGGCATTGACTAAAATACAGTAGAATAGAATACAGTATATACATATGAAATGAGCAAAGCAGTACATTATGTAAACATGATTAAAACGACGAGTGTTCCATTATTAAAGTGACCAGTGATTCCATGACTATGTATATAGGGCAGTAGCCTCTAAGGTGCATTGTTGAGTAACCGTGTGGTAGCCGGCTAATTATGGCTATTTAACAGTCTGATTGCCTTGAGATAGAAGCTGATCACCCTGTATTTACCACCTACTGTTGTGTATGATGAATTCATTACACTTTGTGACACAAAACGGAAGGGAAAAGGACGCGGGAAAGGGTAAGAAAAAAATTGCCCTACCATCTAACCCCACACCCATTAAAACCTCACCAATATTCGACTACTTGGCCCTATCAATCAAATGTATTTATAAAGCCCTTTTTACATCAGCCGATGTCACAAAGTGCTGTACAGAAACCCAGCCTAAAACCGCAAACACCAAGCAATGCAGATGTAGAAGCACGGTGGCTAGGAAAAACTCCCTAGAAAGGCAGGAACCTAGGTAAAAATCTTGAGAGGAACCTGAGGGGTGGACAGTCCTCTTCTGGCTGTGCCGGGTGGAGGTTATAACTGAACATGGCCAAGATGTTCAAACGTTCATAGATGACCAGCAGGGTCAGATAATAATAAATCACAGTGGTTGTAAAGGGTGCAACAGGTCAGCACCTCAGGAGTAAATGTCAGTTGGCTTTTCATAGCCAATCATTCAGAGTTAGAGACAGCAGGTTTGGTATAGAGAGTCGAAAACAGCAGGTCTGGGACAAGGTAGCACGTCCGGTGAAGAGGTCAGGGTTCCATAGCCACAGGCAGAACAGTTCAACCTGGAGCAGCAACATGACCAGGTGGACTGGGGACAGCAAGGAGTCATCAGGCCAGGGGCATGAGGCATGGTCCTAGGGCTCAGGTCCTCCAAGAAAAGACAAAGAGAGAAAGAGAATTAGAGGGAGCCTACTTAAAATTCACACAGGACACTGGTTAAGACAGAAGAAATACTCTAGATATAACAGACTGACCCTAGCCCCCCGACACATAAACTATTGCAGCATAATTACTAGAGGCTGAGACAGGAGGGGTCGGGAGACACTGTGGCCCCATCCAAAGATACCCCCGGACAGGGCCAACCAGGCAGGATATAACCCCACCCACTTTGCCAAAGCACAGCCCCCACACCACTAGAGAGATATCTTCAACCACCAACTTACTACCCAGAGACAAGGCCGAGTATAGCCCACGGAGTTCTCCCCCACTGCATGAATCGAAGGGGGGGGGGGACACCAACCCGGACAGGAAGATCACATCAGAGACGCTCCCCACCTATCTGATCTTACACAAGGCCGACAACCTGGGAGGACGAGACACTATCATTCAAACACATATTCTAACTCTTCTGCAGTAAAATCTTATACACCCAAGTATTTCTCTGCAGCTGCCACCACAACATCTATTTTCAGTGATTTACGTTCCATTTCTGCAGTAGGCTAAGCCAACCTTATTGAAGCACGTTATTCTTATCACTCTTTATTGGCCTCGGCCTACTCACAGGGATCTTCTTAGGATCCCTCACCCTGGACCCATCTTCCTCTACTATTCTCTTCCCTGCCTCAGCATACTACACCTTCTGTACTACTCTGATGCTGGCAACCTCAACCTGCCTTTCTCTCACCGGACAGTTCTGATCTCCAGCACTTTTTCCACCTATTCTACACATTCCTTTGTCTCATTCCCTCCTGCACACTTCTCACATCTAGGATTCTCCCTCCTACATACTGCTGCAACATGACCATAAGCTTGGCACCTAAAGCACCCTAATGGGTTCAGGACAAAAGCTCGCACGGATAACTGACATATCCTAACTTGACTTTGTCGGGTAAAGACTGCATCAAAACTCCTCAGGACATTTTGGCTGGTCTGTTTCACCACGCTCTCCGCTGGGCGTTTGTTGCAGCAAACGGCGGGCGTCACAGACACTGGGATCGTGTTGGGAATTCCTGCCCTGCAGAGTAATCCTTGAGGGGGTTCAATTAATCTCGCCCGGGCTCCCGTGTAGGCGTGATTTGCACCAGGTGAAAGTTGATTGCATTCGATTTGGAACCGGGCGTGAGCCAATAGCCCCACGGCGAAATCAGCTCAAAACAAAAATGCCGTAATTAAGCATGTGTCGTAATAGAAAGCAATAGCAATGACATCTTTTGTAGGCGCCAACTCCGCCATGGTTCGCTGAACAAAGCCTATGGAAAAACAAATGGAGTTTTTGTTTAGAATAAACGGCGAAAATAAGTTCTGTGGTAATCTTCTTCAGCTAATGTCACTTTGTGAATTTTGAAGCATTTATGTAATAACGCACAATAAAGGTTGGTTGTGATATTATCTCATAGAACAAATGAAAACAAAAACGAGTTTGACATTACATTTATTTGATGGAAAAAGAGCTGTTTCTAGACAATGCACCGACCTGACAACATGACCAAGCGGTGCAGATTACCGTGCGATTTGAGAAGAGCTCTCCTCCCTCCCCGCATTCGCCCAATGAAATGATGGGCCATTGCCCGGTTCAACACAAGCCAGCGTAAAATAACTCCCTCCTTGTCTCTGACAATCAGTGATTGGCTCCATTGCCTCAAGGATAAAACATACCGTTGCTATGAGACATTGTGATGATGAAATTGAGCTTGCTGTGAATGTCTGAGTGTAGTTTGGGCAGCTTGATGATGATACAAATGCATGAGTCAACACTTCTATTTGGGTCAAACTAATGAGTCCCCAAAATATCTGCTATTTATTTCCATTCTTTTAACATCACATCAACGCTGTAATATAACAACAATTCAAACATTTTTATAACAATTCTTAGAAAAATACTTTGGATTAAAAAAACTGTCTGCTTATACACAGTAGAGACAGACAACTGAGCTTCCACGTTCGTTCGTTCTCTCTCACACACACACACACACACACAAGTGTGTTTAGAGAGACAGGAGCGATATGAGAGTGTGGGGGAAAAAAACAGAATCAGTTTACATCGAGGTTCCACCAACTGCAGCAGTGCAGGTTAGAGTCTGTGCCAGTGTAAAGGTGGTCACGCTGCTAGCTTAGAGAGGACCACTTCCTCCTGAGTCGGGTTTACACAGAGGCTCAAACCCAGGACCTCTGCCTTGCTAGCACACGTAACAGCAATTCTCAAGCGTCTTACCAGTCGGGCGCCACGCGAAAAGCGAGCTATTCGCTGGCGCAAGTGGGGACACTTCAGGCATGCCCATGTGCCACACTAACACCAGACTGTTTTGTTGTTTTGGTCCACAGGGATTACAATGACCTACATCTCCTGTAGCACAGCAGGAACCAAGAACAGATGCCTGACCTACTTCTGATCCGTTCTGGCGACATGAAGAACACGACTGGATGGGCGCCAGAGAGAGTTGGGTTGGAGGATCTCATACTTTCTCAAAGGGGAAAAGGTGCTTTTCCTGGCCCCTTTTCTGCCGTTTGGATGTAGTTTTGGAGGCTCCCCCTGTGCCACTGTCCTGCTCCCCCTGTCTGTTCTGGGGCCAGGCCTGTGCCAGTGCGGCAGAAGCCGTGTTCGGCCCACCTTCCCCTTCCTCGTCAGACGATAGACCCTCTACCCCTTCTCTATCCTGGCTCTTCAGTTGGTCCAGGCCTCCTGCGGGTGTTGGGCCTTTCTTCCCATAGCGACGCTGTAGTCTCTCCCTGATCAGCAGGCTCTTCACCAGCAGAGTCCAGTTAGCCACTGCCCTCTTTTCCCGCTTCTGGAAAACACACATATGTGAGCAAAACATGAGAAGCACTAACCTAACAAACAAGATAATGCCTGTAATAGACCATAGTTAAAAAAAAAAAAATATCCATAAAGATATGATTAATTGCAGGAAATACGTATTTATTCAACTGTACAATACCCAGTGGCAGTTGAAAAAAATATGTGCTTTGAGAGAAGTGGCAAAACAGAGGCTTTTAAACAAACACATTCAGACACACTACAACTCCCCTCTTTCTCCTTTTGTCTCTGTATCTCTTGGTCTTCTGCCCAGGCTGCTCTCAGGATCTCCTCATGCTCCTCACACACAATGTAGCCGTCCGTTCTAGA